>NC_060189.1:54393881-54453881 GCF_021184085.1 Oncorhynchus gorbuscha | reverse complement strand
ACACTCCAACACTCAGACATAATTTACAAATGAAGCATTTGTGTTTATTGAGTTTGCCAGATCAGAAGCAGTAGGGATGACCAGGGATGTTCTCTTCATAAGTGCGTGAATTGGACCATTTTCCTGTCCTGCTAAGCATTCAAAATGTAACTGGCCCTTTTTTAAACTTTTATTTAACTAGGCAAGTCAGTTAATAACAAATTCTTATTTTCAATGACAGCCTAGGAACAGTGGGTTAATTGCCTTGTTCAGGGGCAGAACAACAGATTTTTACTTTGTCAGCTCAGGGATTGGATCTTGCAACCTTTCGGTTACTAGACCAATGCTCTAACCACTAGGCTACCTGCCACCCCATCACCATTTCTCTGGGTGTCAGGGCAAATGTATAGATTAAAAAGTACATAAGTCTTAAGAGAGTCTTTAGGAATATAGTGAAGTAAAAGTTCAAAATATAAATAGTAGTACAAGTACAAAAAAAAAACCAAAACTACTTAAGTAGTTTAAAATACTTTAAAATATTTTTTACTTATGTACTTTACACCACTGGCACCAGCCCTAACCCACCACCAGCCTCCCTCACTCCATCCCTCCACACACGCCCAACAGGATGTCATCAGAGATGATCGAACACCCTTCGGACTGCCTGGTTCAGACCCCTCTGTTCAAATACACGTCCAACAATGTCCAACACTCAACACAGTTGTCTGGTGAACAGCCAGCAAGGGGAGGGGTGTGTTGGATCATCATTCTTAGTGATACGCCCACAGGATGATTTCACCAACAGAGAGGGAACTTATGGCGGTGTGTGCATGTTTGAGATCTGGGAAGGAACATATTGTCTTGTCCATCTAGTCTGTTGATAGATAGCTGACTTTTGATTGATAACTAAGCAATAATTACATTCCAAGTGGATAACCCACCACACATCATCTCCACAACTAATGGCACCTGATATGGGATCCATCTGATCCATGACAGTCCTCTAAGGACTCTAATAATAACACAGATCCATGATCTAGCTCTCTGTGTCCACCCTATGAACATGAATAGTGCTACATAGATGATTAATAACTGTATGGAAGGCCCAGTAAACCAACAGACACAGAGTAGTTAGAGCCCTCCCAGTAGGCAAAACCTGGTTGAATCAATGTTGTTTTCACGTCATTTCAACAAAGGAATTCAATGTGATGACATTGAATCAAAGTGGAAAACGTATTGAATTGTCTTTGTTTTCACCTAATTCCAGTGGCATGTTTTGTGGATTCACTTTCAGTTCATGTTAGTCGAAAAGTCTACCAAATATTGAATCAAAATTAGAAACGACGTCTGTGCCCAGTGGGATGTCCTGTTGATCGATGAGGTAACAGTAGATGATTGGCCACTTAAAGGTATCTTAAAGGGGATGCGAGTCTCTTAATGGGGAGGCTAGGGGACATTTACTGAAGCGCTGTGCGGGTCATAAGTGGTTGTTTTTTCACATGGATGGTGTCACATGCACACAAACACTCACATTGAATGGTGATGGATAGTTCAGCACTATCAACTCCATTTCCCAGGGGGCTTTGGCTTGGATGCCTAATCACCCAGTGAGGGCCTCGTCTGTCTATCTGGTCTGCTCAGCCTTCTACACTACTTATTAAAATGGTAATCTCTTCTCGCCTCCTCCCTGTGCCCTGCGGAGGAAAAGTTCCCTTTACTTAAAATAAGACGTTTCAAGGCAACCCCCGCTTGTGAATTTGAATTAAGGAAGCCTACTTCTTTTTTAAATCCTGGGCGGGTTTTAAGACAGGCTATTTATATAGGGTTAGATACCATGTCTGGTTATGAAGCTTGATTGGCAGGAACAATACCCCACAATTCCCTGCTTTATATACTCTTAGGGCCGGCTCCAGGACACAGATTAAGCCGAGACTAGATACTCTCCATTGAGTTTGCTTTTCAGTCCAGGACTAATCTGTGTCTGGGAAACCAAAGACCCCAGCCACCATAATCATAGACTGTTCTCTCTGCTACCTCACGGCAAGCGGTACCGGAGCAACAAGTCTAGGTCCTAGAGGCTTCTAAACAGCTTCTAACCACAAGCCATAAGACTCCTGAACAGCTAATCAAATGACTACCCAGACTATTGGCACCCCCGCACATTGACACATTGACTCTGTACCGGTAGCCCCTGTATGTAGCACCGCTATTGTTATTTACTGCTGCTCTTTAATTATCTGTTTTTGTTATCTCTTGCTTTTTTTGTTGGTATTTTCTTAAACCTGCATTGTTGGTTAAGGGTTTGTAAGTAAGCATTTCACTATAAGGTCCACACCTGCTGTGTTCGGAGCGTGTGACAAATAAAATGTGACTTGATTTGAAATCAGCCCTTACAGAAATAGTGAGCAGAATGGATTTTTAGCCCAGGCTATACCTCAAGTGCTAATGACATAGAAGTTTCTAGTACAAAAGAGCGTAGGCTGTGGCATAAGCATTGATTGGCTTTCTACACTATTATCCCCCGCAGGTGCATAGGCCTCTTCCAGAATGGCTGTCATTACGAAGCAGCTGCTCAGACACTTAACACACGTTAAAGTGAGGCAATAAAAAGAGAGACAGAGGGGAGAAATGGTGTCAGTCAGATTATTATTAAACGATTTTAAAAGCTGTGTGATTTTCCATTCCAGCTGGCACATTGACCCACCTCTGTGCCCACTCCTTTGAAGGGTATTAGAGATTTAGAGTTGGGGGTTCTGCCCGCCCTGCTCTTACTGTCAGTCATTGACCTCATTGGGAATGCAGCCAATCAGCTCATACTGCTAACTGTTACTCATCGACCTCATTGGGATCACAGCCAACCAGAAAATACTACTAATTTTCAGTCATCGACCTGAGTGAGATCACAGCCAATCAGCTCATACTACCAACAGTCACTCATCGACTTCAGTGGGATAATAGCCAATCAGCTCATACTACTAACAGTCACTCATAAACCTCATTAGGAATGCAGCCAATCGGTCATTGACTTTGACAGATGTGGAATAGAGCTGTTCAGACACTCATAGAGATAGACAAAATACACAGAGACACATTCATTTCACTATAAACCACTTATTTTCCTAAAATATTATTACATTTTGAATGCATGCCTTCTGATTGGCCATAGTGAGGGTAAGATACAAATCAGCAGGTTTGTGAACTTCCTTACACAATAATAATAGTCTATACACTTGTAAATCCCCCGAAAGATTTCTGTTTGGCTTCCCTGTCTGTTCAGGCTCTTTGTTTAAGCTCATCCAACTGTTAAATGAGCCAATTCAGTTTACCACTGATTCCATCCAGTGTTTGCATACATAGTCTTCGATATAGGCTGTGCAGCCTTGGGCATAGGGGGACATGTCAATGTCCATTTCTGCACAGACGACTTCATTTATGCAAAGCCTGAAGTTTGAGCTCTGATGCACAAGGCAGAGCGCATGTGTTTACATATGGTCGTGCTTTTGAACACAAACAAATATGTCTATAACTGAGCTCGGCGCTATACTGAGATCATTCGCTAATTAAACTGGGACTTTTTAAAGACCGCCTTGAGACCTCACATCAAACATCAACGTACACAAAACCACGTGTGTAACCGTACATTGTTTTCCCCCCAGCACCTGTGCGAAGAAGTTCATGACCAAACTACTGTCGCAGCTACTTCTCACAGCATCGAGTCCTGCTCCTTAAGGCATGAACATTTTGCACCATTCAAATCTCATTAGCAATGGACAGCCGAACCGTAGTGAGATGAGAGGATCAATCATTAGCCTTGCTAGCACGTCCTCACCACCGCCGCCTCCCCCGCCTCCCTCCCAGCTAGCGGTCGGCGCTATTACCCATCTCTCAGCCAGCCGGGGCGCGCGACTCAGAGGCAGTACTGAGATAAGCTCCGCTGCCTTCATCCTCCAACTGGACTCCTGACTGGAATAGCAAACAGGCCGAATGGCCCAAAGGCAAATGGGTAATGACCTAACCGTCCGTGGGTTAGCTACTAGCCGATATATACCACGGCTGTTTCTCACACTGAGACTGACTCTCTGGTTGACATTTGCGGTACAGTCCATGTTTCACACCTCCACGTTTCTAGGACTGACTGTGACGCCGTCTGAAATGGCCCCCCTATTCCCTATATATGCAGACTAAAAGGATGCAGGGGTCGGTTAGGACGCAGCCATTATCTCACATTGCCAGTCCAGTTGATGTTTCACACCCGCCATTTCAGTGTGAACACCAGTGTGATGCGTGATGAGAGGAGCCCGGGTGCCAAAATGGCTGCCTTGGCGGGAATCCGCCAAGGTGGGTGTTACTCATTAGTGGTGGATGAGGGGGAATTGGGTTATTACTAGAATAGGATATAGTGAACCACACACGAGGCCTGCACATCCATTAAGACTCAGGTTAACTACCTACAACCCAGAGCCTGTGTGTTTGTGTGTGTGATAATGGGGGATGAGAGGTGTATCTGTTTGTCCAGTGCATTGTTAATGTTGATCGGCGTCCAGTAGAATAGCATGGCAGGTATTGATAGATTACAGAAGGGGACTAGAGCTCTTGCATGTGAATAAAGAGGAGCCGTGCTTAATCTATACAGAAGGAGATATCCCAGCTGCCTAGGCAGACAGTACAGGATCCCATCAATTATAGGAGTTATGGAGCTGAGGCCAGGCAATGTGAAATTAACCTGAATTTCTTTTGACTAAATGAATTTCCTTTAATAATTCTTATTCCAGTCACTTAATACAACGGCATTGTGGCTACAGGCACACATGCACGCACGCTAGAGCTGGGCGATAATGGACAAATGCCTGAATTTATGCGATAACGATAAATAGAAGGATATGTTTATAATATTGACGTTTTTTTTATCATCCCTTGTTCTACTACCACTAGTTTGATGGTTGTAACCATCAATTGTCAAATTAACAAACACCCATGTGAGTAAACTTATTTCATATCAAACTTCACATTTCTCTAGTAGAGTTGACGTCGAAAGTTTACACTTAGGTTGGAGCCATTAAAACTCGTTTTTCAACCACTCCAGAAATTTCTTGTTAACAAACTATAGTTTTGGCAAGTTGGTAAGGACATCTACTTTGTGCATGACAATTGTCTACAGACAGATTATTTCACTTATAACTCACTGTATCACAATTCCTGAAGCTTGGAAAATTCCTGAAGATGAAGTCATGGCTTTAGACGCTTCTCCTAGGCTAATTGACATAATTTGAGTCAATTGGAGGTGTACCTGTGGATGTATTTCAAGGCCTACATTTAAACTCAGTGACTCTTTGCTTGACGTCATGTGAAAATCAATATAAGTCAGCCAAGACCTCAGAAAATAAATTGTAGACCTCCACAAGTCTGGCTCATCCTTGGGAGCAATTTCCAAACGCCTGAAGGTACCATGTTCATCAAACAATAGTACGTAAGTATAAACACCATGGGACCACGCAGCCGTCATACCGCTCAGGAAGGAGACGCGTTCTGTCTCCTAGAGATGAATGTACTTTGGTGTGAAAAGTGCAAATCAATCCCAGAACAACAGCAAAGGACCTTGTGAAGATGCTGGAGGAAACAGATACAAAAGTATCTATATTCACAGTAAAACAAGTCCAATATTAACATAACCCGAAAGGTCGCTCAAGGAAAAAGCCACTGCTCCAAAACCACCATAAAAAAAGCCAGACTACGGTTTGCAACTGCACATGGGGACAAAGATCGTACTTTTTGGAGAAATGTCCTCTGGTTTGATGAAACAAAAATAGAACTGTTTGACCGTAATGACCACCGTTATGTTTTATAGGAAAAAGGGGAGGCTTGCAAGCCAAAGAATACCATACCAACCGTTAAGCACGGGGGTCATAATCCTTCTCACCCCCCCCCCCCCTTAAAATATTTAGATGCACTATTGTAAAGTGGTTGTTCCACTGGATGTCATAAGGTGAATGCACCAATTTGTAAGTCGCTCTGGATAAGAGCGTCTGCTAAATGACTTAAATGTAAATGTAAATGGGTGGCAGCATCATGTTGGGGGGTGCTTTGATGTGGGAGGGACTGGTGCACTTCACAAAATAGATGGAATCATGAGGATGGAAAATTATGTGGATATATTGAAGCAACATCTCAAGACATCCGTCAGGAAATTAAAGCTTGGTCTCAAATGGGTCTTCCAAATGGACAATGACCCCAAGCATACTTCCAAAGTTGTCGCAAAATGGCTTAAGGACAACAGTCAAGGTATTGGAGTGGTCATCACAAAGCCCTGACCTCAATCCTATAGAAAACTTGTGGGGAGAACTGAAAAAGCGTGTGCGAGCAAGGAGGCCTACAAACCTGACTCAGTTACACCAGCTCTGTCATGAGGAATGTGCCAAAATGTAACGCCTTGACGTTAGAGAGCTGTTTTATTTCTCTATTTGGGGAGGTCAGGGTTTGATGTGGTGGGATCTTGTTTTTGTACAGCTCTTGTAGCCTACGGAACGGTACGGTCGTTTTGGTTTCACTTTGTTATTTTGTTGCTGGTTCTCATTTAAATAAATACGATGACCACAAGTTACGCTGCGCCTTGGTCTCCTTCAAACAACGAACGTTACACAGAATTCACCCAACTTATTGGGAAGGTTGTAGAAGGCTACCTGAAACGTTTGAGCAAAGTTAAACAATTTGAAGGCACTGCTACCAAATACTAATTGAGTGTATGTAAACTTCTGACCCACTGGGAATGTGATGAAAGAAATAAAAGCTGAAATAAATTATTCTCTCTACTTTTATTCTGACATTTCACATTCTTAAAATAAAGTGGTGATCCTAACTGACCTAAGACAGGGAATATTTACTAGGATTAAATGTCAGGAATTGTGAAATACTGAGTTTAATGTATTTGGCTAAGGTGCATGTAAACTTCCGACTTCAACTGTATACAGTAGGCTACTTATTGTAATGAACGATATCAGCAAAAAGCCTGCGATAAATGATCAGTATGGTTGGTGTCAATAATGTACGATTTATCGTCCAAGCTCTAACACACACACACACAGACAGATTGCATATAGATCCAAAACCTTCATCCCAATATGATCAGATCAACTATCCTTGACTAACACCACACTCTTCCAGTCCAGCTGACCCTTTCGCAGTCTAGACCAATAGAAACCAGACACCCCATTTAGTCTAGTCACCAGGTCTCATAGGGCAGTAACCGATGTGGCAATGTCACAGGCCACTTCATTCTACTCCATTGTCCCTTCATAATTGTATCAAGCAGCACTGAGATGTCTGTTGGAAGGCTAAATCAATACCAGACAGTCGATACAGATGCAGTATCTACCTGGAGTACCATCTACTGCCACAGAGTATGGAGAGACAGGAACCGTACACAGTATTGTGATAGAAGACGATATCATAAGCCAACGATACAGTATCTACCAACTTTCTATGTCACAACAGGAAGAGATGGGAGAATATTGCTTACAGTAACCACATAGAATATGATGTATACCATTATCCACATGAGCATAGAACTTAAAATGTATGTCCCACCATATTGCTTAAGTTGAAGTGGTATGCTAGTGTGGGTATGCTACTGTGGGTATGCTAGTGTGGATTTTGGCACTGACTGCAGATAATATTCCCTTTGTGTCTCAAGTAAACCCTTTGTCTCATGGCAACTCATGCTTCACCGACAGCCTGCATCCTGGGTAATATCTCCCATGCTGCTCGGCTCCACAGGGGGTGACGATTGGCCTCTTTTTTTTCTCTCTCAGCATTCTATCTGTTAATCTTGTTGCATATTCATCATCGTTATTGTTATTAGTAGTTTCTCGGCACGCGAGACCGATAGACAGACATCCTTATCCAAGATGAAACACAGTAAAGAAGACACAGAACTCACATTTGATTTGACATCCCTTTATGAATTGTAAATGTTTCAGACCGATGTGTGACTCAAATCAAACTCGGCGCCATTCAATAACATATGAATGTTTTATAGTTCTTGTAGGCTTAAATGTGTATCTATCTCTCGTAAAGAATGGATCGCAAGTGATTTGAAATCCCTGGGTGTGACTGAGGATGTCGTGTGGTAGTGTTGTGGTAACCTACAAACCTACAGTGCGACTGTCAGGGACGGTTAGGGAACCAACGCCCTCAGAGCAGGACGGACAAGCCAAGATCACAACAATAACACTTTACTTTCCTCAGGCCATAACACGCGAACCCCCACTTTAACCACCCCCCCACACACACACACAAAATATGAAGGTGTTTTCATCACCATTACCATCAAATCAGATGCAATAAGGTTTGAAAAAATGCCAGAACATTCAAATGAATGTCAGGTCCGCTAACCAATTAGGCGACCAGTTTCATGGGGAACTCATTGGATTGATCAGTTCGGTACAACTGGTTACTTTGAGTAATGCAATGTCATGTGTAAATCGGGTTTGGACTAGCTGTTCTGAATTCATTTCCAGAAGTGGATGAATTATCCCTGTCGGCGGTGAGGCAGGCAAGCTACATGCATTTCATATGATTAGAGCCCTGTTGCTGTGGTACCTACGGGGCTTTCTCTTTAAACCATCACTTTTTAAATGATTTATGAAGATTCCGCTATTCAAAATACAGGATACACTGAGAGACGGAATGAAAACGGGAAAATGATGAAGGAAGAAGTGTGTGTGTGTGTGTGTGTGTGTGTGTGTGTGTGTGTGTGTGTGTGTGTGTGTGTGTGTGTGTGTGTGTGTGTGTGTGTGTGTGTGTGTGTGTGTGTGTGTGTGTGTGTGTGTGTGTGTGTGTGTGTGTGTGTGTGTGTGTGTGTGTGTGTGTGTGTGGCATAGAAACAACTAGTCTGGGTCTAGAAGGTGTACATTTCCACTAATAGGATTTAAAGTCAGTATTAAAGGATAGATGCTGCGTTGAAGCGGCCCTCCCTCTCTCCATTTCCAGAGTTCAAAGGATGATGGGAGATTTGGGTCGGGGGGGGGGTAAAACATTTTTCTTAATACTGTTAGGAAGGATAACACACATTCTATCTGTCCATCATCAGAGTATTAAGATGAATATTAAAATGTAATATGGCTCAGCCCAGACAACAGAGAGACTAGTAGAGATTGGGAGAAATGGAACTGGGGAGGATCCTTCAGTACAACACCAAGCAACAAAAGAAAAGAAGCTGTTCAAGCCTCTAACACCACAGGAGATGTGAAAGCAGCCTGGTGAATAATTAATATGCATAATTTGCATATCAGTCTAGAGAAGTAGCAGTAAGAGCAGTAACAGGGTCCCCTACTGTAACTGCAGCTTTCTCAGGCGCCTCTCGAAGTGGTCTACTTTGGCTCTGTGATGGGATGTTTCCTTACACAGGGAGACAGACAGATACACAGCAAATCATTGTTTTGTTTGATTGATGTGTATTTGGTTGTTTGGGTGAAATGGGTTAATTGGAGAAATCGGTGGTATAGTATGAAGCCACTTGAAAGACAGTCCAACAACACTTTCTCTGATTGTCAGTCGTGCAAAAAATAATAATAGTGGCAAAGCACTCAATAAAATGTGTGAATCAAATCAAATTGCATCTGTCACATGCGCCGAATACAACAGGTGTAGACCGTACAGTGAAATGCTTAACCAACAATGCTTTAAGAAGATAAGAAGAAAAATGTGTAGCAGAGAGAACAGTCTATGACTAGGGTGGCTGGAGTCTTTGACAATTTTTAGGGCCTTCCTCTGATACCGCCTGATATAGAGGTCCTGGATGGCGGGAAGCTTGGCCCCAGTAATGGGTCTTACGCACTACCCTCTGTAGTGCCTTGCAGTTGGAGGCTGAGCAGTTGCCATACCAGGCAGTGATGCAACCAGTCAGGCAGGATGCTCTCGATGGTACAGCTGTAGAACCTTTTGAGAATCTGAGGACCCATGCCAAATCTTTTCAATAGGCCCCTTTTCCGAGGGGGAATAGGCTTTGTCATGCCCTCTTCACGACTGTCTTAAGTGTGTTTGGACCATGATAGTTTGTTGGTGATGTGGACACCAAGGTTCTTGAAGTTCTCAACCTGCTCCTCTGCAGCTCCGTCGATGAGAATGGGGGCGTGCTCGGGCCACCTTTACCTGTAGTCCACAATCATCTCTTTTGTCTTGATTATGTTGAGGGACAGGTCTCTGACCTCCTCCCTATAGGCTGTCTCATCGTTGTTGGTGATCAGGCCTACCACTGTTGTGTCATCGGCAAACTTGATGATGGTGTTGGAGTCGTGCCTGGACATGCAGTCATGTGTAAACAGGGAGTACAGCAGGGGACTGAGCACACACCCCTGAGGGGCCCCCGTGTTGAGGATCAGCGTGGTAGATGTCTTGTTGCCTACCCTTACCACCCGGGGGCCCATCAGGAAGTCCAGGATCCAGTTGCAGAGGGAGGTGTTTAATCCCAGGGTCCTTAGCTTAGTTATGAGCTTTGAGGGCACTATGGTGTTGAATAATGAGCTGCAGTCAATGAATAGCATTCTTACATAGTTGTTTCTTTTTGTCCAGGTGTGAAAGGGCAGTGTGGAGTGGAATAGAGATTGCATCATCTGTGGATCTGTTGGTGCGGTATGCAAATTGGAGTGGGTCTAGTTTTTCTGCAATAATGGTGTTGATGTGAGCCATGACCAGCCTTTCAAAGCACTTCATGGCTACAGACGTGAGTGCTACGGGTCGATAGTCATTTAGGCAGGTTACCTTAGTGTTCTTGGCACAGGGACTATGGCTGTATGTTTGAAACATGTTGGTATTACAGACTCAGTCACAGACAGGTTGAAAATGTCAGTGAAGACACTTCCTGTTAATTTGTCTGGCCCTGCGGCCTTGTAAATGTTGACCTGTTTAAAGGTCTTACTCACATCAGCTATGGAGAGCGTGATCACACAGTCGTCTGTGCATGCTTCAGTGTTGCTTGCCTCGAAGCGAGCATAGAAGTAATTTAGCTCATCTGGTAGGCTTGTGTCACTGGGCAGCTAGCGGCTGTGCCTCCCTTTGCAGTCTGTAATAGTTTGCAAGCCCTGCCACATCCGACGAGCGTGCTTTGTGTGATGCATGATTTTTTTTCTCCTCAACATACTGGTACATGGTTCTGACAATTCGTCTCAATGCCAAAAATGCCAAAAATGCTGTGAATGCAATGTCCTGTGACAGTGTTATGTTCTGTGAAAGAGGTGCATCAGCTTCTTGTCGACACACAGAGAGATGCAGCACCTCATGTTGAGTCTAACTCCTCCTGTCTGAGAACAGAGTGGTGAGGTCAGATACCAGAATTTGATATGACGTTCAGAGGAGTCAAAATAGAGAGAAAGAGATACAGAGAGAAAGAGAGAGTGCCAGGGATAAAGAGAGAGAGCGAGAGAAAAAAAGAGAGAAAAAGAGAAACAGAATTCAACTGCCCTGATGTGACGCTATGTTTAGAGTTGTCACAAAACCCCCCCTCCCTCCCTCCCTCCCTCGACACCACTTCAGAGGCGTTCCCCTGGGGACAGGCCGGATAGCCCTAGCAGACAGCCGTCACATGTCACTAGCATCCCTTCAGCTGACAGAGTTCTGGAGCTCACAGTCACGTCAAACAGGCTGTGTGTGTGTGTTTCCCTGACTCTTCCCTTCTCTTCGTCTAGGTAAACCGCAACCAGCTTTCCCCCCTCTTTAAACAGCTTTGATAAAACAGTTCTGAAGTTCTCAGTGATGTCATCTTTAGTAGGTTTTCTGAGTCGGGTTAGTTGGTTTTGAACTATGGTGTTTGGGGTCATAGGCGGTTATATTCAAGCTTATACCCTGGTCTAGTGTGGCCTTTAGATGACCCCTTCCAACCTTGTGTGGTGAGGTCAGGATGTGGATGTGAACCCCAAACTCGAAACCCCTCTCCGATTCAACACAATCAACCATTCAGAAAAGCATGTTTGCTTTATCCATATGTCCTATCCTCTTTAGATGGAAATACATGCATGGCTTTCCATAAAGCATAGCCATATATGTAGGCTATAGGTTATGGCTCTGCCCTAAACCACTCAAATCCCTCTAAAACATATCAATAGGCCTACTGTAACTATCCATCTCTAGTCATTCGGAACACTTCATACTGTAGTGCATTAACCACATCAACTAAATCCAACCCCATTGTCCTCCTCTGTCCGTACAGGTCCATAGGTCCCCTTATAGGGATCTGCTCCATCACCTGCATTTAGATTTGAGCTCTATGCATCTGTCTGGCGTGCTAGCGTTAGCCGTAGCGATGGTGTTGCCTTGACGGGGCATATGTTAGAGAAGGCTGGACAAATGGGAGAGTGCAGAGGCAGAGAGCTCAGGATGGGAGACAGAGAGGATGCTTCTTCCATTATTTAGGGCTGCTAGCCTGCCAGGGTCATTAATAATGTAGCTAGCCTAGCGTCGCGCTGGGACCGCCTTGCTCTGTGCTGCTGCTGCTGCTGCTGCTGCTGTTGTGATGCTGTGGGGATAATCATTCAGGTGGTCGGGTCTGAGGGAGGACTTATTATTAAGGCATAACCAGGATCAGAGGTGTGTGTGTGTGTGTTTAGTGCATTGCAAAAGTATTCACCTCCCCTTGGCTTTTTAACCTACTTTGTTGCATTACAACGTGTAATTTAAATGGATTTTTATTTGGATTTCATGTAATGGACAAACACAAAATAGTCCAAATTGTTGAAGTGAAATGAAAAATAAAATACTTGTCTAAAAATATGTTTTCAATGAAAAACTGAAAAGTGGTGCATGCATATGTATACGTTGCAACCAATTACCTTCTGAAGTCACATAATTAGTTAAATAAAGTCCACCTGTGTGCAATCTAAGTGTCACATGATCTCAGTATATATACACCTGTTCTGAAAGGCCCCAGAGTCTGCGACACCATTAAGCAAGGGGCGCCACCAAGCAAGCGGTGCTATGAAGACCAAGGAGCTCTCCAAACAGGTCAGGGACAAAGTTGTAGAGAACAGATCAGGGTTGGGTTATCAAAAAATATCAGGAACTTTGAACATCCCGCAGAGCACCATTAAATCCATTATTAAAAAATGGAAAGAATATGGTACCACAAAAACCGGCCAAGAGAGGGCCGCCCACCATGGACCAGGCAAGGAGGGCATTGATCAGAGAGGCTAAATACGGGGAAATTCTTGAGGGAAACCTGTTTCAGTCTTCCAGAGATTTTTATGACTGGGACGGAGGTTCACCTTCTAGCAGGACAATGACCCTAAGCATACTGATAAAGCAACACTCGAGTGGTTTAAGGGGAAACATTTAAATGTCTTTGAGTGGCCTAGTCAAAGCCCAGACCTCAATCCAATTGAGAATCTTTGGTATTACTTAAGATTGCTGTACACCAGCGGAACCCATCCAACTTGAAGGAGCTGGAGCAGTTTTGCCTTGAAGAATGGGCAGAAATCCCAGTGGCTAGAGGTGCCAAGCTTATAGAGACATACCCCAAGAGACTTGCAGCTGTAATTGCTGAAAAAGGTGGCTCTACAAAGTATTGACTTTGGAGGGGGGAATAGTTATGCACGCTCAAGTTCTCAGTTTTTTTGTCTTATTTCTTGTTTGTTTCACAATAAAACATATTTAGCATCTTCAAAGTGGTAGGCATGTTGTGTAAATCAAATGATACAAACCCCCCACAAATCCACCTTAATTCCAGGTTGTAAGGCAACAAAACAGGAAAAATACCAAGGGGGTGAATACTTTCGCAAGCCACTCTATGTGTGAGTGGTGCGTGTGTGTGTTTAGGTAATGTCAGTGAAATAAGTATTTGTCCTATAATCACCATAACAATGCCAAAACAAGACAATATCGACCATGACACATTGTTGTCAACAATGACAGTCACTTAGGTGAAATGCAATGACAATCAGGCACAACGGCACATAAAATAGATGAGAACACACAAAAATGATTGAAGCTCCCTCATTCTGTGGTGTGTTCATACTCAATCCCACACAGTAAATCCATGATGCATTATGGACAATAAATATAATATAATAAATATAATATAATAAATATAATTTAATTTAATAAGGCCTCTAAATGGTCATCCTGACCCAGTTCTAATGGGTTCAGATGGTTTAGTGGAGACACACACACTGCTACAGTACAAGCAACAGAAGGCGTCTCCCTCATGACAATGAGACTCCTCTCCTGTCCACCACCTCAAGCTCCCTCTCGCCTCTCCCCCCTCTCGTCACCTTTTCGGTCTTTCCATCTGTCAGAGCCTATGTCAAACAGGCACCCCAGGGATCACCACCCCCTTCCCCCTTTAATCCATACGGGGATCAAAGGTCATAATTACCTAATGGTTACCTCTGAGAGGGGCACGGAATAGAACAGGCTTCTTCAATAGAACCCAGGATCTAGTGGGCAATTGGAATACAAGGCAGGATGTCCCCTTTGCCACTCTATCCTCTCTCTGTACAACTATACACCAGCTAATCCTGTGAGGTGAGGGAGGGGACTGGGTAACGAGACAATGGAAGGGGAATTACAACCCGCTACGCGCAGCAAGACTGAACAAAACACACAAGGGTCATAGACATTAGGCAAAGCAGTATTGTTAGGGTTAGCAATACTATATGCTGTAGTATATAAATCAAGGTAAATTAGCAAATGGGTTTCGTTGATAACGTGGCTATAAGGGACCTATTGTTCAGAAGGAACAACCCACCTACGTAACAGTGAGGAATAGAGAGGACATCTTCCTCTTTTCCCTTTTGTTGCGGATGTGAGGAATAGCTCCCTATAGCTGTTAGCTTTTACACTGTACCAACCTGTCCTCCTCATGCGGTGTGTATAGGCCTCTCCGGCTCCTCCTCCACCTCTCCTCCCCGCCCGACTCATGTGCGCATGTTTAATCGGCCAGCGTGGTTGCCATGTCGACGGGCGACAGGGAGGGAGAACAGCGCAAATTTGGCTCTAGCATTCAGTGACCCACTTAACTGTAAAATGTCACAACAGATAGACTGGGAAGGACAACGTGTGTGTGTGTGTGTGTGTGTGTGTGTGTGTGTGTGTGTGTGTGTGTGTGTGTGTGTGTGTGTGTGTGTGTGTGTGTGTGTGTGTGTGTGTGTGTGTGTGTGTGTGTGTGTGTGTGTGTGTGTGTGTGTGTGTGTGTGTGTGTGTTGTATATTATGACTGGGTTAATTCACATTAAGTAAGGTCTAAGAAGATCTGGTTTAAAGCCACTCACAGTAATCCACTACTATGCCACATCTCCATATTTGGAGATAGTTAAGATGTGGAACAGATGTCAGAATCGACTGAAAGATAAACATGCAGAGCAGAGTGTGTACGTTTCTGTAAACGCAGGTTCCCTGGCTTATATTTACTGCTTTGTACAGATCAAAAGTCTAGTTTCAAATAGTGTATTATTAATAGCACAAAGTCTGAAAATCTGTAAATTGGGGACAGAGAGGGAAATAACAGAGAGTACAAGACAGAAAGACGGATGGATAAACAGACAGACAGAGTTGAATTCGAAAGTTTACATACACTTAGGTTGGCGTCATTAAAACTCATTTTTCAACCACTCCACAAATGTCTTGTTAACAAACTATAGTTTTGGCAAGTTGGTTAGGACATCTACTTTGTGCATGAGACAAGTAATTTTTCCAACAATTGTTTACAGACAGATTATTTCACTTATAATTCACTGTATCACAAATCTAGTGGGTCAGAAGTTTACATACACTAAGTGGACTGTGCATTTAAACAGCTTGGAAAATTCCCCCAAATTATGTAATGGCTTTAGAAGCTTCTGATAGGCTAATTGACATCATTTGAGTCAATTGGAGGTGTACCTGTGGATGTATTTCAAGGCCTACCTTCAAACTCAGTGCCTCTTTGCTTGACATCATGGGAAAATCTAAAGAAATCAGCCAAGACCTCAGAAAAATAATTGTAGACCTCCACAAGTCTGGTTCATCCTTGGGAACAATTTCCAAACACCTGAAGGTACCACGTTCATCTGTACAAACAATAGTACGCAAGTATAAACACCATGGGACCACGTAGCCATCATACCGCTCAGGAAGGAGGTGAGTTCTGTCTCTTAGAGAAAAAGGTAATTTGGTGCGAAAAGTACAAATCAATCACAGAACAACAGCAAAGGACCTTGTGAAGATGCTGGAGGAAAAAGGTACAAAATGATCTATATCCACAGTAAACCGAGTCCTATATCGACATAACCTGAAAGGCCGCTCAGCAAGGAAGAAGCCACTGCTCCAAAATCGCCATAAAAAAGCCAGACTACGGTTTGCAACTGCACATGGGGACAAAGATCATACTTTTTGGAGAAATGTCCTCTGGTCTGATGAAACAAAAATAGAACTGTTTGTCCATAATGACCATCGTTATGTTTGGAGGAAAAAAGGGGAGGCTTGCAAGCCGAAGAACACCATCCCAACCGTGAAGCACGTGGGTAGCAACATCATGTTGCAGGGGTGCTTTGCTGCAGGAGGGACTGGTGCACTTCACAAAATAGATGGCATCATGAGGCTGGAAAATTATGTGGATATATTGAAGCAACGTCTCAAGACATCAGTCAGGAAATTAAAGCTTGGTCTCAAATGGGTCTTCCAATGGACAATGACCCCAAGCATACTTCCAAAGTTGTGGCGAAATGGCTTCAGAACAACAGTCAAGGTATTAGAGTGGCCATCGCAAAGCCCTGACCTCAATCTTATAGAACATTTGTGGGCAGAACTGAAAAGTGTGTGCGTACAACCTGACTCAGTTACACCATTCTGTCAGGAGGAATGGGCCAAAACACACTTATTTTGAAGCTTGTGGAAGGCTACCCGAAACGTTTGACCCAAGATAAACAATTTAAAGGCAATGCTACCAAATACCAATTGAGTGTATGTAAACTTCTGACCCATTGGGAATGTGATGAATGAAATTAAAGCTGAAATAAATCATCTCTAATATTATTCTGACATTTCACATTCTTAAAATAAAGCGGTGATCCTAAATTACCTGAAACAGAGACTTTTTACTAGTATTAAATGTCAGGAATTGTGAAAAACTGAGTTTAAATGTATTTGGCTGAGGTGTATGTAAACTTCCGACTTCAACTGGAGAGAGAGAGAGAGAGAGAGAGAGAGAGAGAGAGAGAGAATAAAGCCCTTGAATTGAATTGAATTGAATTGAGAGAGAGAGGGAGAGAGAGAGAGAGAGAGAGAGAGAGAGAGAGAGAGAGAGAGAGAGAGAGAGAGAGAGAGAGAGAGAGAGAGAGAGATGACCCAGAGAGCTTTGGCGTCTGAGTCCTTGGGCCTGAGCCTGAGGTGTTGTTGACCTGCTCTGAGGGGTATCAGCAGTGTAATTTGGTTAATACGGCTTTAAGGACAGATCCACTACCACTCATCCACTACCAGTCACGTGTTATACTACACAGTAGGAAGAGTACAGCAGACAGCCTGCTGCTGGATAGGCCCACAACAATATGGTGTAGAAACAATAAATACAATGTTCTCCAATATAGCCTACTGTAGTATTCCTTCCAAATGTCTTAACATTCTCAATATCGGTCTCAAAAGATGAGTCTGTGACAACACATGAATGATTGTGTATAAATGATATGGTTCAATGTGTCAGTGGTCCAATGTGGTCCAATCATTGACATGCAGTGTGCTTTTCCTTTTCCTTGTTTGCCTTTAGATCATTGCCGTAACTTGGCAACACTATGTTTATTCCCTGAGAACCCATGCGTGGCGTTTTTGTGTCCAATCACGAAATAACAATCCGAATTGCAGCAATTATTGACGGCAGACAGTTCTGAGCCAGCAGTTTTCTGAGCCTGCATTCAGTCTGATTAAGTAAGCCTTGGTAGCTACGGACGCTAGCCCTCTTCAGCGGCTGTCAAGGTCTTTGCTTGTTTGGCACACCAAGCTGATTCGTGACTGAAGCTTGACTGGTTGAATAAAAGGAAGGCGCTATGGTATCATTTGTAGAAGCAATTTGGAAGGGGCACACTGCTCTGGTCGTGTCTTTTCGAGGGTCTTTTGTGAGCCGGGACTGATGGTGATTACTGGTATTCACTAAGAAATACCAAGCTGACCCGAAGCCCTTTATAGAAACTCTGTGTCTGGTCCTGACGTCAACAGGCCAGACTGAATGAATGAGGGTCTGTGTTTTGGGATGTTAGAACGCTCTTTTGTCTTCCACTGATTGGGCTTGTGTTATGGGGGGGAGGTAGACTGATGGGTAGACTGACTAGAAAATGGGGGAGACAGACCGGGCGGTCGGGATCACTGAGGTCAGTGCAGTGAGGACAGGGACTTACTGTAGGTGGTTAAGATAATAGGAGTTAGGTGACCTCTATGGTTAAGATAATAGGAGTTAGGTGACCTCTATGGTTAAGATAATAGGAGTTAGGTGACCTCTATGGTTAAGGTAATGGGAGTTAGGTGACCTCTATGGTTAAGGTAATGGGAGTTAGGTGACCTCTATGGTTAAGATAATAGGAGTTAGGTGACCTCTATGGTTAAGGTAATGGGAGTTAGGTGACCTCAATGGTTAAGGTAATGGGAGTTAGGTGACCTCAATGGTTAAGGTAATGGGAGTTAGGTGACCTCTATGGTTAAGGTAATGGGAGTTAGGTGACCTCTATGGTTAAGATAATAGGAGTTAGGTGACCTCTATGGTTAAGATAATAGGAGTTAGGTGACTTCTATGGTTAAGATAATAAGAGTTAGGTGACCTCTATGGTTAAGGTAATGGGAGTTAGGTGACCTCTATGGTTAAGGTAATGGGAGTTAGGTGACCTCTATGGTTAAGGTAATGGGAGTTAGGTGACCTCAATGGTTAAGGTAATGGGAGTTTGGTGACCTCTATGGTTAAGGTAATGGGAGTTTGGGGTTCAGAGAGGTTACCAATTTCTCAGTATTGGAGCATGATGACAGCAATATGAGGACTGTGGGTTTGATAACCCCATGGGCCACTTAATTGTATGTTGTCGCAGACAAACTGAACAAGGTGAATATAATTAATTCAGTATATTAACACCCGTCATGGCAATTAAGATGTTCAAAGGTTTCTGTATTCAATCGGCCGTTCATACAGAACAGGACATGCTATGATGACAGGTTGGGCTGATGGGGTTGAACAAGGACATGAGATGGGGAGGGCCCGAGCTCTGAGGATGCTGTGTTATCCCACTTGGGGAGGCGGGAGAGTTGAGTCTCACGGCCAAACTCCTGAGGGTTCTGGCTGTCAGGTGGCTATAGCCTGCTGGCTTATTCACACCATGTCCAGCTGGCCTATCTGGCTAGCTAGATGTACATCTACCAGCCTCAGAGAGACAGAGACAGAGAGAGAGGAAGAGAGAGAGAGAGAGAGAGAGAGAGAGAGAGAGAGAGAGAGAGAGAGAGAGAGAGAGAGAGAGAGAGGAAGAGACAGAGAGAGACATAGACAGAGAGAGAGGAAGAGAAAGAGAGAGGGCCTTTTTAAATACCATGTGAAAATGAACATCTCAAAAACCCTCCTGATGATAAGACCCAGAGCACTGTCCCAACAAACACACATGCCCAACGGGCCTGTAGGTCAGAGAGAAGGGTCTGAATCCTGTGACTGAGCTCGAGCCCAGACAGACTACAGCTACTGGGGGAGGGGTGACAGTGACACGACAAACAGCCCAGCCCAGTCTGGTCCATTACCATACAATAGACAGCAATAAAGCAGTGGGCCTCAGATTGTACAAAAACAATAACAACAGACCCCTTTGTGCCTGTCGTGTGTTTACTCAACTCTGACATGGAAAACAGCTAGCGACGAGGCAACCATGATATCGTCACAAATTCATGTAAACAACAAAGAACACAAAGGAACACTCACCTCACAGCAATAATTCCCCCGATAACTTTTGACGCCAATTATCTAGGCTATTACATCGAGATGGCTATCGTTTTCAAAATGGCCGCCTTTTTAATTCATGGGTTTTCCTTGGGTTGAATGGTAATACTGTGCTATTATGAATTGAATGTTCATAAATCACAATTTTTCTTTCTCCAATTACCCCTATTGTAAGTGTCTGTTTTTACAATGTTACTCTACGTCAGTATCAAATAACCTAAGCGCTCAATGCGGTTCTAGGCTTTATTACAAAACCGTGTTGGCAGCCAAGGGTAGTAAGCAACATTAGGGTTGTAACAGCAGCAGAATCTTCTGCAGGATTTAAAGTCCATCTGTCAACATGCACTACGCTGTGCAGTGCAGAGAGATGCACGAGGAATCCGTGCCAGGGTTTACAGATGTTCCACTTGTTCACTAGATATATAGTCCTGCATCAAAGGCATGTGACGTCTCATAGGACTCAGATCAACTACAGTGTGTAACAGTGATGAGTAACTTTGCCTGGTACCTGAACACGTGTGTTAGCTCCCCAAGCCAACCCATCGGCTTTAGCCCAGTTTGGCTAACACTGTCTTGTGGCAGGCAGGAGATCCAGAGGTGGATTTTCAATTGATAGCTCTACTCTATTGAGACTTTTAGGCATCCGTTTGTGTCTCATCCATAATTTATGGTGTTGTATAAAGCAGTGAGTCATGGACACAGTGAGAAGTGATGACGAGTTATGGAGGAGGGATGGAGGAGTGATGGAGGATGGATGGAGGAGGAGGGATGAGGAGGGATGGAGGAATGATGGGGGAGTGATGGATGAGGAATGGAGGAGTGATGGAGTAGGGATGGAGGAGTAATGGGGGAGTAATGGGGAGGGATGGAGGAGGGATGGAGGAGGGATGAAGGAGTGATGGAGGAGGAGTGATGGAGGAGGAGGGATGGAGGAGTGATGATGGAGGAGGGATGGAGGAGAGATGGAGGAGGAGAGATGGAAGAGGAGGGATGGAGGAGTGATGGAGGAGTGATGGAGGAGGAGGGATGGAGGAGTGATGGGGGAGGAGGGATGAAGGAGTGATGATGGAGGAGGGATGGAGGAGGGATGGAGGAGGAGGGATGGAGGATTGATGGAGGAGGGATGGAGGAGTGATGATGGAGGAGGGATGGAGGAGGAGGGATGGAGGATTGATGGAGGAGGGATGGAGGAGGGAAATTTGCTTTTGCACTGATACTAGCAGTGTGCCACTCCTCTTCCTCTGGCTGTAGCAGGTTCATGGTCCTTGACACAGTATTGCTCTTCTACAAAAGGATAATCAGAGTGATGCTCCAGAGAGGTCATGCACTGTACTGCCTGGGGAATGGTATGTGATAGCAGCTGTCACTGGCTACATTACAAGCCTCCCCTAAAACAATTCTTCCAGCCTTCACTGGCCCTGGTCTGGTGTTTTCTCTCCTCCTCTTCAACACTCCCATTGTATTATTTACAGTTCCTCTGACCTCCACTACATTGAGCAGTGGTATAAAGTACTTCAGTAAAAATACTTTAAAGTACTACTTAAGTCTTCTTTGGGGGTATCTGCACTCTACTTTACTATTTATATTTTTGACTACTTTTACTTTTACTTCACTACACTCCTAAATAAAGTTATTTACATTTTCTCTGACACCCAAAAGTACTCGTTACATTTTGAATGCTTTGCAGGACAGAAATGGTCCAATTCAGTGCCAGGGTCATCCCTACTGCCTCTGATCTGGTGACTCACTAAACACAAATGCTTTGTTTGTAAATTATGTCTGAGTGTTGGACTGTGACCCTGGCTATCTGTTAAAATTATTATTATTATAATCTTGTGCTGTCTGGCTTGCTTAATATAAGGAATTTTAAATTATTTGTACTTTTACTTTTGATACTTAAGTATATTTTAGCAACTACATTTACTTTTGATCCTGAAGTATATTTAAAACCAAATACTCTTAGACTTTTACTCAAGTAGTATTTTACTGGGGAACTTTCACTATTACTTGAGTCATTTCCTATTACGGTATCTTTACTTTTACTCAAGTATGACAATTGAGTCATATAAAGCAATATGTGGTGTGTGTGTGTGTGTGTGTGTGTGTGTGTGTGTGTGTGTGTGTGTGTGTGTGTGTGTGTGTGTGTGTGTGTGTGTGTGTGTGTGTGTGTGTGTGTGTGTGTGTGTGTGTGTGTGTGTGTGTGTGTGTGTGTGTTTGTTTAACTATCCAAGTGGGGACATTTCGCCGGTACGACAAGGAAAAATTATATTTTAGGCTTAGGGGATAGGTTTTGGGTTCAAATTAGGGTTAGGGTTAGAATTAAGGTTAGGAGTTAGAGGTTAGGTTTATGGTTAGGGCTAGGTTAAGGGCTAGGGTTAAGGTTTAAGTTTGGGGTTAAGGAAAAAACGATTTTGAAAGGGAATACATTGTCTGATTCCTACAAGGATACTAAAACTGTGTGTGGTTGTGTATTTGCATGTGTGTGTGTGTGTGTGTGTGTGTGTGTGTGTGTGTGTGTGTGTGTGTGTGTGTGTGTGTGTGTGTGTGTGTGTGTGTGTGTGTGTGTGTGTGTGTGTGTGTGTGTGTGTGTGTGTGTGTGTGTGTGTGTGTGTGTGTGTGTGTGTGTAAAAACAACACATCAAACCATCTCACACCACACACACAGAGAACTAACCAAAATCACAAAACAAACAATCAAACCATAATAATCTAAGTTCCTTTGTCAATAATTGTCTCAAACGTCACTGCTAAAATGTAACGATGAATACAAACAAAAGGCTGTTGATCTAAACACCTAATACGATGACCATCCCTCCATGTCAAACAGCAACGGATGGAATCTACACAAGGTGAATGAAAAGAAAAGACCTTGACTATAATTGTCTTTGTAGTGGGAGCGTATGATTCTAGCTGACAGCATCTCCCCCTGCCGCTAAAAGCAATCCTCAACTGTCAATCATCCAGTTGCTAAGAGACAGACTCATATTAATACAAAGAGGATACAATGGAGGAGGGGGGGGGGACTGGGTGATATTAAAGCCGCTTCACGTACCAAGGAAAGGTTCATTTAAAACGCCCTGCCATGCTGATATACGTCTTAACCCATCGTGTTTTTTTGGCGGTCAGCGAAAATTGAAATCTAGAAGATTTGGAAGAGAAACTAACTGCCTTGAGCCTGGTGGAGAAAGATAAACATTTCTAAATGTGTGGTGACGTACACAGTTTGACTGCAGAGATGTTTCATTTTGGCTCTGCAATACGGCCATTAGCCATTCACATAGAATTACATATAGAATTGTATAGGATCTCCATGGCCATACAGTATTTGATCCTCATGTAGCCTATAGACAGGCTACAGTGATGGAAATAAACACATAGACATCCTGACTGTACCACAACAAGCTCACAGTATCACCAAGCTGTTTCCACAACAACCCAACTGGATTGCTCTGTGGCTATATGACCAACCAATCCCGTAGCACTCACGTCTGAAGCCATGAAGTGCTTTGAAAGGCTGGTCATGGCTCACATCAACACCATCATCCCAGAAACTCTAGACCAACTACAATTTGCATACCGCACCAAAAGATCCACAGATGATGCAATCTCTATTACACTCCACACTAACCTTTCCCACCTGGACAAAAGGAAAACCTATGTGAGAATACTATTCATTGACTACAGCTCAGCATTCAACACCATAGTGCCCTCAAAACTCATCACTAAGCTAAGGACCCTGGGACTAAACACCTCCCTCTGCAACTGGATCCTTGACTTCCTGACGGGACGCCCCCAAGTGCTAAGGGTAGATAACAAAACATCTGCCACACTGAACCTCAACACGGGGGGCCATCAGGGGTGCGTGCTCAGTCCCCTCCTGTACTCCCTGTTCACTCATGACTGCATGGCCAGGCACGACTTCAACACCAGCATCAAATTTGCAGATGACACAACATTTGTTGGCCTGATCACCAACAACGATGAGACAGCCTATAGGGAGGAGGTCAGAGACCTGGCCGTGTGGTGCCAGGACAAGAACCTCTCCATCAACGTGATCAAGACAACAAAGATGATTGTGGACTACAAGAAAAGGAGGACCGAGCACACCTCATTCTAATCGACGTGGCTGCAGCGGAGCAGGTTGAGAACTTCAAGTTCCTTGGTGTCCACATCACCAACAAACTATCAACGTCCAAACACACTAAGACAGTCGTGAAGAGGGCACGACAGAGCTTATTTCCCCTCAGGAGACTGAAAAGATTTGGCATGGGTCCTCAAATCCTCAAAAGGTTCTACAGCTGCACCTTCGAGAGCATCCTGACTGGTTGCATCACTGCCTGGTATAGCAACTGCTCAGCCGCCGATCGCAAGGCACTACAGAGGGTAGTTTGTCTGGCCTAGTACATCACTGGGGCCAAGCTTCCCGCCATCCAGGACCTTTATACCAGGCGGTGTCAGAGGAAGGCCCTATCAATTGTCAAAGACTCCAGCTACCTTAGACATAGACTGTTCTCTCTACTACCGCATGGCAAGCAGTACCGGAGCGCCAGGTCTAGGTCCACGAGGCTTCTAAACAGCTTCTACCCCCAAGCAGCTACCCTAAGCTTCTACTCCTAAACAGCTAATCAAAGGGCTACCCAGGCCCTTCTTTTCCGCTGCTGCTACTCTCTGTTTATTATCTATGCATGGTCACTTTAACTCTACCGACATGTACATATTACCTTAATTACCTCGACTAACTGGTGCCCCTGCACATTGACTCTGTACTGGTACCCCTTGTACTGTATATAGCCTTGCTATTGTTATTTTATTGCTGCTGTTTAATAATTAGTTACTTTAAAAAAATGTACTTATCTATTTTTTACCTAACACGTTTTTCTTCTTAACTTCTTAAAGCATTGTTGGTTAGTAAGCATTTCACTGTAAGGTCTACACCTGTGTATTTGGCACATGTGGCAAATCAAATCTGATTTGAATCCCACAACTGCTATACAAGCTAAGTCCTGACAGAACTAAACAACACAGGCTACTGGCAGGCAAGCTGCCATTTCACAGGAAGCTATCCCTCAAAAGCTCCTCTACATGAAGGGTACTTCACTGGAAAAATCCTGTGTCAGGGATGTCTGTCAATAAGCACCATTAGCTATAGTTTATGCACAGGTGTAGGATCTTCCTGCGGTGCAGGAAATGCAAACTTGTAGTGTATTTGAGACTTCTAGAGTTTCCACTTCTTGAAATTTGAAATTTGATTTGCCATGACGAAAAATGTATTATAATCCACATTTCCTGTTGCTGCAGGATTATTTTCCTGCTGTAGCAAACGGGCTCAAACGAAGATCCTACATCTGTAGCTAAACAGAATCTGGGCTAACTGCTAACAGGATAGGAACAGGTTAACCTAAAGTATAAATAACTTAAAGCTATCGCTAACAATAGCATCATGGTATAAAGCACATCCTGTTATTGGGTTGTGTCAGATTAGGGCCTTTGTCTACAATTTAGAAGCGCCACTGTCCTCTCTTCCACGTAGCGTTGCTCAATTAACTTGCTGTGTGGGGAAAGTGGCCATTTTGGGGAGCTGAAAAGCAGCTCTGTCTTCTTTTACGTGTTGTCAAATGCATTATTCCATAGCACCATTTCCCACAGGATGACTCATGGTAAATGCCTTATTCCATAGCACCATTTCCCACAGGACGACTCATGGTAAATGCATTATTCCATAGCACCATTTCCCACAGGATGACTCATGGTAAATGCATTATTCCATAGCACCATTTCCCACAGGATGACTCATGGTAAATGTATTATTCCATAGCACCATTTCCCACAGGATGACTCATGGTAAATGCATTATTCCATAGCACCATTTCCCACAGGATGACTCATGGTAAATGTATTATTCCATAGCACCATTTCCCACAGGATGACTCATGGTAAATGCATTATTCCATAGCACCATTTCCCACAGGATGGCTCATGGTAAATGTATTATTCCATAGCACCATTTCCCACAGGATAGCCGTCTTTGTATCAAAGACTCATGGTAAATGTATTATTCCATAGCACCATTTCCCACAGGATGACTCATGCATAGCATTTTCCACAGGATGACTCATGGTAAATGTATTATTCCATAGCACCATTTCCCACAGGATGACTCATGGTAAATGTATTATTCCATAGCACCATTTCCCACAGGATGACTCATGGTAAATGCATTATTCCATAGCACCATTTCCCACAGGATGACTCATGGTAAATGCATTATTCCATAGCACCATTTCCCACAGGATGACTCATGGTAAATGTATTATTCCATAGCACCATTTCCCACAGGATGACTCATGGTAAATGCATTATTCCATAGCACCATTTCCCACAGGATGGCTCATGGTAAATGCATTATTCCATAGCACCATTTCCCACAGGATGGCTCATGGTAAATGTATTATTCCATAGCACCATTTCCCACAGGATGACTCATGGTAAATGCATTATTCCATAGCACCATTTCCCACAGGATGACTCATGGTAAATGTATTATTTGTTCACTAGCTTAAATTCCGGGTCAGTTTAACCTAATATCCATTACCTTAACCTCTCATGGTAAATAAACCAAATAAAATAAATCAAAACCTGTATGCTTTTTGGGTAAGACTTCACTTAAAGCTCACCTGTTTAATGCATTATTATTGTATCAACACTTGTTATAAGCATAAACCTGGGTCTCATACTTTATGTCACTGGGAGTATTTAGCCGCGGGCCGATGTTTTTCTTGAGCGGATGGTCTGGGGGCCGGAACATAATTACAAATAAATGATAGACTGCAAATTGACTGCAAGAAGCCCAAACATATATAATATTGGACGAAAGCATAATCATTTCAAACCTTGCTTACACGTGTCTCTCTGTCATGCGTGGGAATACTTGGGTACAGATTTCCAACATTAAAACCACTTGGAGCTGATTTCCTGTTGTATTTACTGTCTTCTATGTCCGGCAAATAAAAATGTGAAAATATTTTTAAATAAAATGTGCTCAAAAAAATGAATAATGTAACTTTGGGCTAAGTGTTGGGGATGCTACTATAATCAATAGAGATGTATGGCGTTTCTGTGAGAGCAGAGTACGTGATGCCCTCCAGTAACAGATGCCCTGTAATCACCCCGTTCACTAAGCAGGGGCATTAGGGACTGTAGGTTGTGTCATCACATCACTGTGAGAGAGGGGAAACGAGAGCCGCATCCTATTCATTTCCACTGGTTGGTTCCCAACTGCATGCCAATTGCATTCCAGTCTTCACATCAATAAACTAATTTAATGTAAAGAGGAGGAACGCAGTCTGTCATCAAGTGGAACGTCTTTCACGCTCATATGTCTCTCTTCCCTTTGAAACGTTACCTTCCTTTGCTCAAAGGCTTTTAGATAGATCGTTTCACTACCACGTCACCCCGAGAGCTGACATTAACAAAGCAGATCTCTCATCGTTTCACTACCACGTCACCCCCCGAGAGCTGACATTAACAAAGCAGATCTCTCATCATCCACGTCACCCCATTTCACTACCACGTCACCCCCCGAGAGCTGACAGTAACAAAGCAGATCTCTCATCGTTTCACTACCACGTCACCCCCCGAGAGCTGACAGTAACAAAGCAGATCTCTCATCGTTTCACTACCACGTCACCCCCCGAGAGCTGACAGTAACAAAGCAGATCTCTCATCGTTTCACTACCACGTCACCCCGAGAGCTGACAGTAACAAAGCAGATCTCTCATCGTTTCACTACCACGTCACCCCCCGAGAGCTGACAGTAACAAAGCAGATCTCTCATCGTTTCACTACCACGTCACCCCCCGAGAGCTGACAGTAACAAAGCAGATCTCTCATCGTTTCACTACCACGTCACCCCGAGAGCTGACAGTAACAAAGCGGATCTCTCATCGTTTCACTACCACGTCACCCCCCGAGAGCTGACAGTAACAAAGCAGATCTCTCATCGTTTCACTACCACGTCACCCCCGAGAGCTGACAGTAACAAAGCAGATCTCTCATCGTTTCACTACCACGTCACCCCCCGAGAGCTGACAGTAACAAAGAAGATCTCTCATCGTGTCACTACCACGTCACCCCCGAGAGCTGACAGTAACAAAGCAGATCTCTCATCGTTTCACTACCACGTCACCCCCGAGAGCTGACACTTACAAAGCGGATCTCTCATCGTTTCACTACCACGTCACCCCGAGAGCTGACAGTAACAAAGCGGATCTCTCATCGTTTCACTACCACGTCACCCCCCGAGAGCTGACAGTAACAAAGCAGATCTCTCATCGTTTCACTACCACGTCACCCCCCGAGAGCTGACAGTAACAAAGCAGATCTCTCATCGTTTCACTACCACGTCACCCCCCGAGAGCTGACAGTAACAAAGCAGATCTCTCATCGTTTCACTACCACGTCACCCCGAGAGCTGACAGTAACAAAGCAGATCTCTCATCGTTTCACTACCACGTCACCCCCCGAGAGCTGACAGTAACAAAGCAGATCTCTCATCGTTTCACTACCACGTCACCCCCCGAGAGCTGACAGTAACAAAGCAGATCTCTCATCGTTTCACTACCACGTCACCCCGAGAGCTGACAGTAACAAAGCGGATCTCTCATCGTTTCACTACCACGTCACCCCCCGAGAGCTGACAGTAACAAAGCAGATCTCTCATCGTTTCACTACCACGTCACCCCCGAGAGCTGACAGTAACAAAGCAGATCTCTCATCGTTTCACTACCACGTCACCCCCCGAGAGCTGACAGTAACAAAGCAGATCTCTCATCGTTTCACTACCACGTCACCCCCCGAGAGCTGACAGTAACAAAGCAGATCTCTCATCGTTTCATTACCACGTCACCCCCGAGAGCTGACAGTAACATAGCAGATCTCTCATCGTTTCACTACCACGTCACCCCCGAGAGCTGACACTTACAAAGCGGATCTCTCATCGTTTCACTACCACGTCACCCCGAGAGCTGACAGTAACAAAGCAGATCTCTCATCGTTTCACTACCACGTCACCCCCGAGAGCTGACACTTACAAAGCGGATCTCTCATCATTTCACTACCACGTCACCCCCGAGAGCTGACAGTAACAAAGCAGATCTCTCATCGTTTCACTACCACGTCACCCCCGAGAGCTGACAGTAACAAAGAAGATCTCTCATCGTTTCACTACCACGTCACCCCGAGAGCTGACAGTAACAAAGCAGATCTCTCATCGTGTCACTACCACATCACCCCCGAGAGCTGACAGTAACAAAGCAGATCTCTCATCGTTTCACTACCACGTCACCCCCGAGAGCTGACACTTACAAAGCGGATCTCTCATCGTTTCACTACCACGTCACCCCCGAGAGCTGACAGTAACAAAGCGGATCTCTCATCGTTTCACTACCACGTCACCCCCGAGAGCTGACAGTAACAAAGCGGATCTCTCATCGTTTCACTACCACGTCACCCCCGAGAGCTGACAGTAACAAAGCGGATCTCTCATTGTTTCACTACCACGTCACCCCCGAGAGCTGACACTTACAAAGCGGATCTCTCATCGTTTCACTACCACGTCACCCCCGAGAGCTGACAGTAACAAAGCGGATCTCTCATCGTTTCACTACCACGTCACCCCGAGAGCTGACAGTAACAAAGCGGATCTCTCATCGTTTCACTACCACGTCACCCCGAGAGCTGACAGTAACAAAGCGGATCTCTCATCGTTTCACTACCACGTCACCCCGAGAGCTGACAGTAACAAAGCGGATCTCTCATCGTTTCACTACCACGTCACCCCCGAGAGCTGACAGTAACAAAGCAGATCTCTCTAGCAACTGTGGTAAAGAGAATCGTCTTTGGACGAAACACCCATGGCTGGAAACAGACATCGGTGCCTGTGGCAACCCTTTACCAGTCCAACGATCCAACAGCAAGATTTCCACACGTCTTCCATAATACATGAGGTCTGTGGCTGCTATCAACCAAAAGAGGCATACATATAAATAAAAGGTCTATTTTTACGACGTCAGCGAGGGCTCGTAATGAAACACAGAGGTTAAGTGCCTGGGTGCTTCCCTCAAGAGCAGCAGACACAACAACAGAAGCAACGTTTTGAACCCTGACCTCTCCCTTCTGGCCCTGTGCTTCATCTTACATTCTGAACTGTCTCCGTCTGTGGACATGGTACACTGCGCTCACTACCTCTGCAGTCATTACGCTGGGAGTCTGACAGCTCGGGAACGATGTATCACTGCGACCTCATTGTGTATTCTCACCTGCATTAGAAGAGTTTCGCTGCGCCATCATCCTCTAAGACACATTTTGGTTGAACGCATGCAGTTGTGCAACTGACTAGGTCTCCCCTTTCCCTTCCCTCCCTCCCCCCCTCCTCAACATCACCCTCTTCCCCATCATTATACTCAATCCCCTCTGGTCTCACTTTAAGCCACCAATTCCACAACCATCTCCTAACACCAGCATGACATTGGGGAATGAGAAGTGTCCATGTCTGTGTCCTGCTATAGTGTTACCAACTGGGTTTGATTCATGTTCATTTGCCGGGGGACAAACAGGAAGTGCTAAATGATGGTGCTGGTACTAACTGCACTGTAATTAGAGGTCATTCATTAGCCTCTGTGTCAGTATAGGCACAGGCAGCATCGTAAACCAGGAGCACTCGGCAACAGCATTAAACAAAGTGTCTCTTTATGGAGTCCATCCTGCAAGACACCGCAGCACTGATGGCTCTGCTAATGAAATGAAATGACATTTCATTGGTTGTATACACATCTTTAGTGGCCTTGCTAGGGAGTTGGCATCCATGGTGCTTTCCTGTTCCCTTGCAAAAGACTGACAATGTACCATATAGCCCGAGGGTAACACTTTACATGAGGCAAACAGGTATAATGCATTATAGTATCCATGAGCGCCTCACTCATTTCTTAGTGCCGTCTGACAACTGCAAAATGAAAAGGAATGAATTGTTCTTTAGCTGACATGCTTTTATGATGACAACACAAGGAACAGAATGAGCGATGAGGACCGTGACAGTTTGCTGCCTGGCTGTCTGTCTGCACACAACATAACGAAACGTGACTTGACTTCAATAATGCTCTGCTCCAAAAACAAAAAGGCCAAGCATCCCCATTTTCACCCCAGGGGGACAATTTCCATTGTACATTTAAAGAGGGTCCTTTTAGAACTGGCAAGTGGCATGAAAATTCGACCGTAAAGCGATCATTGTGAAACAACGATTCTCAACACAAATAGGTGGCGCAATGTAGGCTACCGGTCGCAAGGACAACGGGATCTCAGGCTATATCATTGCTATTAGACTGAAACACCACAGACATTGCACCAATCGATAGATGTTATTGTCTGTCACTGTGCAGTATCAAAGTCCAAGGACTATAACCCTGTCCAGCTAGATTGAGTATGCACTTCTAGCATGTTCTACTGTGCTCTAGATTGACAGTACACGCAGAGTAATTTACTCCAAGCTACATGTTAAATGTGTCATAATCCGCTGATGTTTACTAAATGACAGCAAGTGTTGATGTAATGTCAACCAATGACTGTATTCCTGGCTGGGTAATTTAGCCTAACAATGGGGTTATACAGTGGCACCCTGGGGAACATACAGTCTGGTAGAGGAAGCTAATCAACAGAGGCCTCGAGGTAAGCAATCGTACCCATCTGAACAGAGCACAACAAAACAGTTCCTTGACTTCAGTACAATTCTGCTGCAAAATACAAGCAAACAACTAAAAATTCCAGAAGACTGTAAGAGGAACTATTGTCCAGTTGTAGCCAGTCCAGCGCTAGCCAAAGTCCGCTTTCCCAGAGACCCCAGTCAGAACACTCATCAGACGTAATCGGTGGCGTTGCCCTGGTACCTTGACCTTCCTCTCAGAACTTTAGTCACCAGGCTCCTCAAGCTGGAACAATGACAGAGCTTGTTAGCATAATTGCAGGCTGGAGAGGAGTGGAGCAGACAGAAGGGAAGAGAGGGAAGCCCCGGCCGGGTCTATCTGGCCTAAATAGACTACACTAGGACCAGCCAGGCAGGACTTTGTATGGCTGAGGTCCTATCAGTGCCAAGGCCAGGCTAGCAAACACCCTGGAGCAACATAACACTACTCCCAGACTTGCCTCCCTCCCTCCCTGCGCCCTTTTCTGAAACACGGTAGAGTTGCTTCTCTGCCTCCTCCCCCTGCCTCTCTGCCTCCCTCCCGTTCCCCCTGCCTCTCATAGGCCTCCCTACAAGCTTCTTTCCATTGCTCCCTGCCTCCCTCCCTCTCTCCCTGCCTCTCTCCCTGCCTGCCTCCTTCTCTGCACGACCCCCACGCCCCACTAACTCCCTCTGCCTCTTGGATACTGAGAGTTATGGATCACTTTCTCTTAGCCAGTACCCACTGGTGGGTGAAGGGGACTGTGATTTTTACCTTATGGCTTGCAAGGGTACTGTATCAAGTCGATTCAGATATCTATCTTGGAACCCACAGTCTGAGTCACATACCCTCAAGAATGTAATCAAAGAGCCTAGACAAGCCCGAAGGTGAGTTTGTAGTCGGTAGAGGGATTTCTATAGAACTATATCACTGAAAACACTGGTTCAACATTTTATCCACACGCATAGAGAATGAGAGTATTTTTGTAACAGGACCTCCGTTTGAAGGGGATCAGTGTCATTTCAGCAACCATTTCACAGCACAGTACACACCCTAACTACAGTATATTTCCAGGCTCAATCATTGATGCAACCCACGGTGGGCCAGGAGTCAATTATCTATGTACCAGAGTCAGCAATGTGACAACAGTTGTCTCAACTCGACTGTTTTTACAAACAGACAAAAGCTCCACTGTCCTAAAAGACAAGCCACATCCAATAACTTTACCCCGAAGTGAAGGAAGAGAGTCAATTAGTCATTCAAATTGATCAACATAAATCTATCAGCCGCGAAAATCCCACACAGCTCTGTTACAGAGATCCAAGAGAGTGCTAAGGATGGATGTTCAGGCATTCCTACATCGGAGTTCTGTTGATAGCAACAGCAGCGTGACGCTAGCTGTAGATGGGGGAGTGCAGCCTGGGTATTTCATTTCACTCCCGCTGCGGCTTATCACGCCCAGATAATCAATAGTGCTTCAATATTCAAACTGCCTAAGAGACCGGCTTGATTCAAATGGAATTATATTATAAGCCCTCCATTTTCCAAGCTATGAATGCTTTACAATGTGGAAGTGCTGTACTATACAATCAACAAGAGATTGGAGATGGTTGAGGATGACAAGGAATAGTTTATTGAAACCAGGCAGGAGTTTTTAGTCAACAAATAGCACTTTTGTCACAACCAGTCATCATCATAACATTCAGCATCACCGTCCCCATAATCAACACCATAACGCCATCAGAATCATCACCATGTTCGTCAGTACCGTCATCACCGTTATGAGCCTACTTTATGACCACAGCTGCCCGTGATGCCCCCCCCCCCAACAGTACTGCCTAATGCTCTGTATTTCTAAATCTATGTGTTTGGGGAGACCAGATGTGTGTGTGTGTGTGTGTGTGTGTGTGTGTGTGTGTGTGTGTGTGTGTGTGTGTGTGTGTGTGTGTGTGTGTGTGTGTGTGTGTGTGTGTGTGTGTGTGTGTGTGTGTGTGTGTGTGTGTGTGTGTGTGTGTGTGTGTGTGTGTGTGTGTGTGTGTGTACAGTGATTAATGTCTGTGTAAGCGTGTGCTGCCGCGTTGATATATGGGTAGGAGGTATTTGCTTCCTCAAAAATCGACACCATTACCTTGTTAATCTCCATCCTTCCTTCTTCAAACCCACTCCCGCTATCCCTCCTGCTTTCTCCAAAACAACATCCCTCCATCCATCAGAGAGAGAGCGAGAGCGAGAGAGAGAGAGAGAGAGAGAGTGAAAGAGCACCTCCCATCTCTCCGTCGTCACCACCATCGCTGTCGTTTTGTTTCTCCACAGCACATCTCTCCTCACCCAGCTACCTCCCTCCCTCCATCCCTCCTTCTGTCATCCCTTGCCCTCTCCCTCCGATTGTCCCTTCCCTTTGCCTGCTAAAGCGATTTGCATTGATCATTCCTGTCTGTGGGTTTGGCTATATTTGTGGTTAGCCAAGCATGCCGCAATGAAGTATAGGAGACCGGCAGCCGCATAGAGAGAGAGAGAGGCTATCAGTATTCTGCTATTCAACACCCCAAGGCATTCATTATTATCTCAAGAAAGCAACAACTGCCTGAACAAATAGTCACAGACCCTCTGCTTTCAGCACCTGACTCTTTAGACTCTAGAGAGTATAGTAATGAAGAGATGACATGCAGGGAAACAACCTATTGAACTGGGAACTTCAAATGGTTTGAGTTCAGCTGTTGAAGATTCTCCGGAGCAAATGTTGATATGTTTAAGCTGCCCTGTTTTTCTTCCACTCTCTCCCTCCATCTCCCTCTTTACGCTCTCTCTCTCTCTCTCTCTCTCTCTCTCTCCTCTTTACGCTCTCTCTCTCCTCCTCCATCTCCCTCTTTACGCTCTCTCTCTCTCTCTCTCTCTCTCTCCTCTTTACGCTCTCTCTCTCTCTCCATCTCCCTCTTTATGCTCTCTCTCTCTCCCCCTCCATCTCCCTCTTTACACTCTCTCTCTCTCCATCTCCCTCTTTACGCTCTCTCTCTCTCTCTCTCTCTCTCTCTCTCTCTCTCTCTCTCTCTCTCTCTCTCTCTCTCTCTCTCTCTCTCTCTCTCATCTCCCTCTTTATGCTCTCTCTCTCCCCCTCCATCTCCCTCGTTACGCTCTCTCTCTCTCCATCTCCCTCTTTACGCTCTCTCTCTCTCTCTCTCTCTCTCTCTCTCTCTCTCTCTCTCTCTCTCTCTCTCTCTCTCTCTCTCTCTCTCTCTCTCTCTCTCCCTCTTTATACTCTCTCTCTCTCTCTCTCTCTCTCTCCATCTCCCTCTTTATACTCTCTCTCTCTCTCTCTCTCTCTCTCTCTCTCTCGCTCTCTCTCTCTCTCTCTCTCTCTCTCTCTCTCTCTCTCTCTCTCTCTCTCTCTCTCTCTCTCCCATCTCCCTCTTTATGCTCTCTCTCTCTCTCTCTCCATCTCCCTCTTTACGCTCTCTCTCTCCATCTCCCTCTTTACGCTCTCTCTCTCTCTCTCTCTCTCTCTCTCTCTCTCTCTCTCTCTCTCTCTCTCTCTCTCTCTCTCTCTCTCTCTCTCTCTCTCTCTCTCTCTCTCTATTTCAGAAGTGGGTCAGGACTAATGAGCGGGCAGCAGAACAGTTACTTAAATACACGCCAGGGACCACTGGGAGGACAATGACCATGGCAGGGAACCTTCACTCCCTCACTCTCTCTCTCCCCCTATCCCCCCCTCTTTCTCTTTCCTTCTCTCTCGCTCTCTCTCTCTCTCCCTCCCTCTCTCTCTCTCTCTCTCTCTCTCTCTCTCTCTCTCTCTCTCTCTCTCTCTCTCTCTCTCCCCTTCCCCCTCTCTCACACCCTCTTTCTCATTCTCAAATTATTCAAGGGGCTTTATTGGCATGGTAAACATATGTTTACGTTGCCAAAGCAAGTCAAATAGATAAACAAAAGTGAAACAAACAATAAAAAGTGAACAGTAAATATTACACTCACACAAGTCCCAAAAGAATAAAGACATTTCAAATGTCATATTACGTATATATACAGTGTTGTAACGATGCGCAAATAGTTTAAGTACTAAAGGGACAATAAATAAACATACATATGTGTTGTATTTACAATGGTGTTTGTTCTTCGCTGGTTGACCTTTTCTTGTGGCAACAGGTCACAAATCTGGCTGCTGTGATGGTACACTGTGGTATTTCACCCAGTAGATATGGGAGTTTATCAAAATTGGATTTGTTTTCGAATTCTTTGTGGATCTGTGTAATCTGAGGGAAGTATGTGTCTCTAATATGGTCATACATTTGGCAGGAGGTTAGGAAGTGCAGCTCAGTTTCCACCTCATTTTGTGGGCAGTGTGCACATAGCCTGTCTTCTCTTGAGAGCCAGGTCTGCCTCCGGCAGCCTTTCTCAATAGCAAGGCTATGCTCACTGAGTCTGTACATAGTCAAAGCTTTCCTTAATTTGGGGTCAGTTACAGTGGTCAGGTATTCTGCCACTGTGTACTCTCTGTGTAGGGCCAAATAGCATGCTAGTTTGCGCTGTTTTTTTGTTCATTCTTTCCAATGTGTCAAGTAATTATCTTTTTGTTTTCTCATGATTTGGTTGGGTCTAATTGTGCTGCTGTCCTGGGGCTCTGTGGGGTCTGTGTGTGTTTGTGAACAGAGCCCGAGCACCAGCTTGCTTAGGGGACTCTTCTCCAGGTTCATCTCTCTGTAGGTGATGACTGTTATGGAAGGTTATCACTGTCTCTCTCCCCCTCTGTCTCTCTCCCCCTCTGTCTCTCTCCCCCTCTGTTTCTCTCCCCCTCTGTCTCTCTCCCCTCTGTCTCTCTCCCCCTCTGTCTCTCTCCCCCTCTGTTTCTCCCCCCTCTGTCTCTCTCCCCCTGTGTCTCTCTCCCCCTCTGTCTCTCTCTACACTCCAACCCCATGTGTAACCTTTTGTAACCTGTTTTTAGTGGAGGGGCGGGGGTATGTGGTTCATATGTGTAAATTGTGTATGTGAAAGCGGCGTGGGCGAGGAGGCAAAGGGGAGGGGAGGAGAGGGAGGGGAAGGGAAGCATCTGCTTGGGATAAAGATGGCTCCCCATGCTTTGCTCTGATTGGCTAAGAGTGTGCGTCATCTATAAAAACAGTCACAAATGTTCATTCCATCTCCATAACAGACCATGCATTCACATGTTTTATTCATAATGGGTATATAGTCTTAGCTAGCGCTGCATACGTGTTCTGTTGATCCCCCTCGACAAGACAACACCCGCCCATCCTCCAGCACAGTGCCGTTAAATGAGATGAATGGAACAGCAGCCATATGCAGCAACCCCGCCACTAAACAAACAACTGTTACTGGGTCAAAGGGTCAGGAGGACAGACAGGCGCGCTAATCTGATTTGAGATGATTTGAGCTTAGATAGCAAAGTAATGGCCGCATTGTTGCCATACCCGGGGGAAAATAGAGAGAGTGAGAGAAGGAGGGAGGGATGGAGGGAAGTCAATTCACTTCTCTGCTGTCTCTTGTGAGCCGTCAAGACAAGCGTTCAAGCAGAAGACAAGACAATTCCCACGAACCCCCCCCCTCCCCTCCAATCAACCACTCAACAAACACCGCCTCCTTCTCTCTCCCTCCCTCCATCCTCCCCTCGCTCCACCTTTCAAAACAGCTCAAATCACAATAAAAACCAGCGCAATTCAAATGAGCTCTGAACGATGACGACAATCAATAATAACGGGAAAAAATCTCCCAAAAACACTCAAGTAATTTACAATCCATGTGTTTCTTTGTCTGCATCAGTAGCTTATTCTCTGCTTGGCAGCATCCAAATACACGTCTGTGTCAAGGAGAGACTGTGTAACATCGGCATACAGTACATACAGCTGCAGCAGCAGCAACACAAAGGAAACATGGATTAGCTCCGAGATATTTACATAAAAAAATATATATATATATTTTTTACACCGTACCTTTTGAATTCTGTCCTTCTTCCATATTCTCTTCCATTGTGACTGGGTTTGTGTCCACTTCGATTTCAATACACGGAAATTTCACAAAGCCTCTCGGTCAGAAGTGGATAAAGCCTCCTCTCGGCTGGGTGTGTGTACAGTGTGAGTGTGTGTTGGGGTGTGTTTTGTCCCCTAGCTGTGAGTTGTGGCGTTGTAGCAGTGAGCAGCTCCTAGGGAAGTCTGCTCTCAGTGTTGTGCCGCCTCTCTCAAACTCTCACTCACACCCCTCCCTCGCTACTCTCTCTGGCACTCACACCCCTCCCTCTCATTCAGCTCTCACACCCGTATCTCTCTCTCTCTCTCTCTCTCTCTCTCTCTCTCTCTCTCTCTCTCTCTCTCTCTCTCTCTCTCTCTCTCTCTCTCTCTCTCTCTCTCAGAGCGCGGCAGCCCCTGGTCTCATTCCTTCTGTTCTTCTGATGATGATCAACTCCTCCTGTCCATTACTAGACAGCGCAACACCAGGAAGCACATAACTGGACTGGGAGAGGAGAGATCAAACTCCCCTTCCCTTGAAATGTCTTAAGCATAAACATGAATAACCATGTTTTTGAAGGAAGGGGTGTAAAGGAAAGACTGAGTCCTGGAGGAATGCAAGGAGAAACTCTGCTTCCCTGTGAGTTTATTTAAATGGAAATGGGGAACAATACTGCTGAACTGGAACGACAGAATAGGAGGAATGGGCTCGCTACAAGGAGAAAGACATAAGCAGGTGTTCAGCCATAAAAACAAGGGATTGAGGGTTTGTATTAGAAGCAGGATGGTGGAAGCAGCAGCAGCCCGGCACACTGTGAGCAGATGGAGGGGTGTAACCAGCCCAACAGCCACTCTCCCTCTCACTCTCCTCCCTCACCAAACACCCCTGTTTATTAGAGTAAATGGAAGAGCCCGCCAGTCAGCCTGGGCTTAAGTTATGCTGCACCGACTAGTGAAAGGGAGAGGATAGATGTAGGATTTTTTCATTGCTGTGTCGGGCTTAGATGGCAGTATGTCTGTGTGTTGTCACAACGATATATACGGTGCTATGACTCTCAAGGAACCCTTTTCTCAATGACAAAATAGCGAGCACGCACAATCGCACACATGCAGGCACACACACACATACACACTAGTGATAGGGGGAAAGAATCGATATAATTACACATCGCAATATTATTTCGGACAATATTATATCAATATTTTGACTCCAAGTATTGATGAGACTTTTTTGTTGTTGCTAGCGCTAGTCGGCTGTACCTGCGCCAAAACTCTGGTATTTTTCCACCTTGTTCTCCACCTTCTTCTTCAAAAGTGAGCCAACATGTTTTCAGCATGTTTATTTCCATGACTGATCCATGGTCTCCCCTGTCTCTCTGCAGCAGTCATAATAGTGAGCAATATGTTTGGAACATCAAATCCCAATACATATAGAATGATGAGAGTCACAGTACATATAGAATGATGAGAATCACAATACATATAGAATGGTGAGAATCACAATACATATAGAATGGTGAGAATCACAATACATATAGAATGGTGAGAATCACAGTACATATAGAATGGTGAGAATGGTGAGAATCACAGTACATATAGAATGGTGAGAATCACAATACATATAGAATGGTGAGAATCACAATACATATAGAATGATGAGAATCACAATACATATAGAATGGTGAGAATCACAGTACATATAGAATGGTGAGAATGGTGAGAATCACAGTACATATAGAATGGTGAGAATCACAATACATATAGAATGGTGAGAATCACAATACATATAGAATGGTGAGAATCACAATACATATAGAATGATGAGAATCACAATACATATAGAATAGAATGAATGAGAATCACAACATATAGAATGATGAGAATCACAATACATATAGAATGGTGAGAATCACAATACATATAGAATGGTGAGAATCACAGTACATATAGAATGATGAGAATCACAATACATATAGAATGATGAGAATCACAATACATATAGAATGGTGAGAATCACAATACATATAGAATGATGAGAATCACAGTACATATAGAATGGTGAGAATCACAATACATATAGAATGGTGAGAATGGTGAGAATCACAATACATATAGAATGATGAGAATCTGTAACGGCGTTCTTCGTTTGTTGAAAGAGAGTCGGACCGAAATGCAGCGTGGTGGTTACTCATGTCTTTAATGAATGAAATGACGATACATGAAAATAACGTAATATACAAAAACAACAAAACGGAACGTGAAACCTAATTACAGCCTATCTGATGAACACTACACAGAGACAGGAACAATCACCCACGAAATACACAGTGAAACCCAGGCTACCTAAATACGGTTCCCAATCAGAGACAACGAGAATCACCTGACTCTGATTGAGAACCGCCTCAGGCAGCCAAGCCTATGCAACACCCCTAATCAGCCGCAATCCCAATAACTACAAAACCACAATACGAAATACAACATTAAACCCATGTCACACCCTGGCCTGACCAAATATATAACGAAAACACAAAACACTATGACCAAGGCGTGACAGAATCACAGTACATATAGAATGGTGAGAATCACAATACATATAGAATGGTGAGAATCACAATACATATAGAATGATGAGAATGGTGAGAATCACAATACATATAGAATGGTGAGAATCACAGTACATATAGAATGGTGAGAATCACAGTACATATAGAATGGTGAGAATCACAATACATATAGAATGGTGAGAATCACAATACATATAGAATGATGAGAATCACAGTACATATAGAATGGTGAGAATCACAATACATATAGAATGGTGAGAATCACAGTACATATAGAATGGTGAGAATCACAATACATATAGAATGGTGAGAATCACAATATATATAGAATGGTGAGAATCCCAGTACATATAGAATGGTGAGAATCACAATACATATAGAATGGTGAGAATCACAGTACATATAGAATGGTGAGAATCACAATACATATAGAATGGTGAGAATCACAATACATATAGAATGGTGAGAATCACAATACATATAGAATGGTGAGAATCACAATACATATAGAATGGTGAGAATCACAGTACATATAGAATGGTGAGAATCACAATACATATAGAATGGTGAGAATCACAGTACATATAGAATGGTGAGAATCACAATACATATAGAATGGTGAGAATCACAGTACATATAGAATGGTGAGAATCACAATACATATAGAATGGTGAGAATCACAGTACATATAGAATGGTGAGAATCACCATCTGTCTGTATGAGGCAATGATTGGTTATGGTTGGAGAGTACAATCAGGGCTGGACACAGCACTAATCAGTCACACTGTTCTGGCCAACACACACACACACACACACACACACACACACACACACACACACACACACACACACACACACACACACACACACACACACACACACACACACACACACACACACACACACACACACACACACACACACACACACACACACACACACACACACACACACACAACACACACAATTGCTCTGGTGGAAGATAAGACCTGCAGCCAAATCAATGATTTCTCAATCAATCAACATTAGCAATTGGCGTTAAATGATGACATTAGAATGGTAACAAAGAAACACGTTAAAAGCGACGTCACATGATGATAAAATGATGATGAAAATACAAATGATGACTCAAGTTCATTATTAAAACACACACAGATGAAATAAACCATAGCGGTCTTTCACTGCTGTGTGAATCTGATCCTGTGCATTGTCTATGCTGTCAGCAGCAGTGGCACGTCCACGTAAAGACAAGTGGAATCCTGAGCAAAACTCTGCTCTGGCTGCAGGAACTGAACGGAGACAGCGGTAACCACGGCGCATCGCTCTGCACGCAGCGGCAGGTACAACAGCCTAGCAACGACAGCGCAAAATGCGCGCCTGGCGACGGCGGTGAGACGTGACGTGGCGGCCGCGCCTGAGATGAAAATGACTGGCTGCAGTCAGCGAGGTCATTAACAACGTAGCAGCTATAGAAGCAAGGGCCGCAGCTTTTGTGGAGCGATGGGTAACGATGCTTCGAGGGTGACTGTTAACGTGTGCAGAGCGTCCCTGGTTCGCGCCCAGGGGTGAGGGGACGGACATAAAGTCCCCTGGTGCCAGAGCAGAGTTTATCTGGGTAGAGGAGGAGGGAGTATGGTCCGAGGGGAGTGTAGAGCTCACGTTGATGAAAGACACTGTAGATAGGAATACGGAGAGGATGTGGAATCAGACACGCTTGGGCTGACGGCTGATCGAAGATCTCAGGACTGAATCAGATCATGTCGAGATGCCTGGTTTATTTAACCAGGCAAGTCAGTTAAGAACACATTCTTATTTTCAATGACGGCCTGGGAACAGTGGGTTAACTGCCTGTTCAGGGGCAGAACGACAGATTTGTACCTTGTCAGCTCGGGGGTTTGAACTCACAACCTTCCGGTTACTAGTCCAACGCTAGGCTACGCTGCCGCCCCTATTCACATGCTACAGATACTGGAAGTAAGCCATGTGCTTCTGTGTAGAATTCAAGTGACAGGAATGTAAGTTCAACTGCGCCAATGAACAACGACAGATTAAAACCGTTTTTTTTTTTTGTGACACTCACAGTGCAGACGTTTTAGTTTTTTCCCTTTGCTAATTATGCTATGAACCAGCCACTTATCTGGCCATTATTACTATGCTATTAATGTCTGTAATCTCAGCTACAGGTTTGTTTCTCACGCATACTAATCAGACAATGGAGAGCCGCACCATGACAACCTGAGAGACGGGCTGTAATTGGCTTGGATGGCAGAGAGGTTGAGTTTCTGAGAATCTTGGGCCAGGATGGATGACTCATACCACAGGCCTGGACGTAGGCCCGCACGCACACACTCACTACTGCTTCTATATCACTGGTAAAACAAGGCAATGTTCCAACGACTAAACAATCAAATCTTCTCGACTGTACAATTTGTCATTTTCTCAAGAGACACATTACTGGAACGATAGCCTAGAAAATGTCAGGTCATCATTCTGAATACATGCCATACAGATTAATTATGAATTCATCATTTGGTTAATTGTACATTATTAAACATTGCTTACCTCTAGGACCTAGGTTATTAAATAGCAGCATAATTGTTGTTTTAAATGAAGGCTGTAGAAGGTTGACAAACAGTACTATGCAGAGACTGTATTGGCTCTAACATGGGTGGAAGACTTCTATGTACAGTTGAATAGTTGTGAGTATGTATGTTACTATGTACTTTACGACTAATAGTTGTGAGCATGTATGTTACTATGTACTTTAGGACTAATAGTTGTGAGTATGTATGTTACTATGTACTTTAGGACTAATAGTTGTGAGTATGTATGTTACTATGTACTTTAGGACTAATAGTTGTGAGTATGTATGTTACTATGTACTTTAGGACTAGTAGTTGTGAGTATGTATGTTACTATGTACCTTAGGTATAGTAGTTGTGAGTATGTATGTTACTATGTACTTTAGGACTAGTAGTTGTGAGTATGTATGTTACTATGTTACTTCCTGGCCTGCCGAGTCTCCAGAACCTACTTTAGGACTAATAGTTGTGAGTATGTATGTTACTATGTACTTTAGGACTAATAGTTGTGAGTATGTACGTTACTATGTACTTTAGGACTAGTAGTTGTGAGTATGTATGTTACTATGTACTTTAGGACTAATAGTTGTGAGTATGTATGTTACTATGTACTTTAGGACTAGTAGTTGTGAGTATGTATGTTACTATGTACCTTAGGTATAGTAGTTGTGAGTATGTATGTTACTATGTACCTTAGGTATAATAGTTGTGAGTATGTATGTTACTATGTACTTTAGGACTAGTAGTTGTGAGTATGTATGTTACTATGTACTTTAGGACTAATAGTTGTGAGTATGTATGTTACTATGTACTTTAGGACTAATAGTTGTGAGTATGTATGTTACTATGTACTTTAGGACTAGTAGTTGTGAGTATGTATGTTACTATGTACTTTAGGACTAGTAGTTGTGAGTATGTATGTTACTATGTACTTTAGGACTAGTAGTTGTGAGTATGTATGTTACTATGTACTTTAGGACTAATAGTTGTGAGTATGTATGTTACTATGTACTTTAGGACTAGTAGTTGTGAGTATGTATGTTACTATGTACTTTAGGACTAATAGTTGTGAGTATGTATGTTACTATGTACTTTAGGACTAATAGTTGTGAGTATGTATGTTACTATGTACCTTAGGTATAGTAGTTGTGAGTATGTATGTTACTATGTACCTTAGGTATAGTAGTTGTGAGTATGTATGTTACTATGTACCTTAGGTATAGTAGTTGTGAGTATGTATGTTACTATGTACCTTAGGTATAGTAGTTGTGAGTATGTATGTTACTATGTACTTTAGGACTAATAGTTGTGAGTATGTATGTTACTATGTACTTTAGGACTAATAGTTGTGAGTATGTATGTTACTATGTACCTTAGGTATAGTAGTTGTGAGTATGTATGTTACTATGTACCTTAGGACTAGTAGTTGTGAGTATGTATGTACTATGTACCTTAGGTATAGTAGTTGTGAGTATGTATGTTACTATGTACCTTAGGTATAGTAGTTGTGAGTATGTATGTTACTATGTACTTTAGGACTAATAGTTGTGAGTATGTATGTTACTATGTACTTTAGGACTAGTAGTTGTGAGTATGTATGTTACTATGTACTTTAGGACTAGTAGTTGTGAGTATGTATGTTACTATGTACTTTAGGACTAATAGTTGTGAGTATGTATGTTACTATGTACTTTAGGACTAATAGTTGTGAGTATGTATGTTACTATGTACTTTAGGACTAGTAGTTGTGAGTATGTATGTTACTATGTACTTTAGGACTAGTAGTTGTGAGTATGTATGTTACTATGTACTTTAGGACTAGTAGTTGTGAGTATGTATGTTACTATGTACTTTAGGACTAGTAGTTGTGAGTATGTATGTTACTATGTACTTTAGGACTAATAGTTGTGAGTATGTATGTTACTATGTACTTTAGGACTAGTAGTTGTGAGTATGTATGTTACTATGTACTTTAGGACTAATAGTTGTGAGTATGTATGTTACTATGTACTTTAGGACTAATAGTTGTGAGTATGTATGTTACTATGTACTTTAGGACTAGTAGTTGTGAGTATGTATGTTACTATGTACTTTAGGACTAGTAGTTGTGAGTATGTATGTTACTATGTACTTTAGGACTAGTAGTTGTGAGTATGTATGTTACTATGTACTTTAGGACTAATAGTTGTGAGTATGTATGTTACTATGTACTTTAGGACTAATAGTTGTGAGTATGTATGTTACTATGTACTTTAGGACTAGTAGTTGTGAGTATGTATGTTACTATGTACTTTAGGACTAATAGTTGTGAGTATGTATGTTACTATGTACTTTAGGACTAATAGTTGTGAGTATGTATGTTACTATGTACTTTAGGACTAGTAGTTGTGAGTATGTATGTTACTATGTACTTTAGGACTAGTAGTTGTGAGTATGTATGTTACTATGTACTTTAGGACTAGTAGTTGTGAGTATGTATGTTACTATGTACTTTAGGACTAATAGTTGTGAGTATGTATGTTACTATGTACTTTAGGACTAATAGTTGTGAGTATGTATGTTACTATGTACTTTAGGACTAGTAGTTGTGAGTATGTATGTTACTATGTACTTTAGGACTAATAGTTGTGAGTATGTATGTTACTATGTACTTTAGGACTAGTAGTTGTGAGTATGTATGTTACTATGTACTTTAGGACTAGTAGTTGTGAGTATGTATGTTACTATGTACTTTAGGACTAGTAGTTGTGAGTATGTATGTTACTATGTACTTTAGGACTAGTAGTTGTGAGTATGTATGTTACTATGTACTTTAGGACTAATAGTTGTGAGTATGTATGTTACTATGTACTTTAGGACTAATAGTTGTGAGTATGTATGTTACTATGTACCTTAGGTACTAGTAGTTGTGAGTATGTATGTTACTATGTACCTTAGGTACTAGTAGTTGTGAGTATGTATGTTACTATGTACCTTAGGTATAGTAGTTGTGAGTATGTATGTTACTATGTACTTTAGGTATAGTAGTTGTGAGTATGTATGTTACTATGTACTTTAGGACTAATAGTTGTGAGTATGTATGTTACTATGTACTTTAGGACTAATAGTTGTGAGTATGTATGTTACTATGTACTTTAGGTACTAGTAGTTGTGAGTATGTATGTTACTATGTACCTTAGGTATAGTAGTTGTGAGTATGTATGTTACTATGTACTTTAGGTATAGTAGTTGTGAGTATGTATGTTACTATGTACTTTAGGACTAATAGTTGTGAGTATGTATGTTACTATGTACCTTAGGTACTAGTAGTTGTGAGTATGTATGTTACTATGTACTTTAGGACTAATAGTTGTGAGTATGTATGTTACTATGTACTTTAGGACTAGTAGTTGTGAGTATGTATGTTACTATGTACTTTAGGACTAGTAGTTGTGAGTATGTATGTTACTATGTACTTTAGGACTAATAGTTGTGAGTATGTATGTTACTATGTACTTTAGGACTAGTAGTTGTGAGTATGTATGTTACTATGTACTTTAGGACTAATAGTTGTGAGTATGTATGTTACTATGTACTTTAGGACTAGTAGTTGTGAGTATGTATGTTACTATGTACTTTAGGACTAGTAGTTGTGAGTATGTATGTTACTATGTACTTTAGGACTAATAGTTGTGAGTATGTATGTTACTATGTACTTTAGGACTAATAGTTGTGAGTATGTATGTTACTATGTACTTTAGGACTAGTAGTTGTGAGTATGTATGTTACTATGTACTTTAGGACTAATAGTTGTGAGTATGTATGTTACTATGTACTTTAGGACTAGTAGTTGTGAGTATGTAAGTCAGCAGCTGATAGGTGGTATAAGGAGATTAGACAGTATGTATGTTACTATGTACTTTAGGACTAGTAGTTGTGAGTATGTATGTTACTATGTACTTTAGGACTAATAGTTGTGAGTATGTATGTTACTATGTACTTTAGGACTAGTAGTTGTGAGTATGTATGTTACTATGTACTTTAGGACTAATAGTTGTGAGTATGTATGTTACTATGTACTTTAGGACTATGTTACTATGTACTTTAGGACTAGTAGTTGTGAGTATGTATGTTACTATGTACTTTAGGACTAATAGTTGTGAGTATGTATGTTACTATGTACTTTAGGACTAATAGTTGTGAGTATGTATGTTACTATGTACTTTAGGACTAGTAGTTGTGAGTATGTATGTTACTATGTACTTTAGGACTAGACAGTATGTATGTTATATGTACTTTACTATTGTACTTGTAGTCTTTAGACTAGTAGTTGTGAGTATGTATGTTACTATGTACTTTAGGACTAGTAGTTGTGAGTATGTATGTTACTATGTACTTTAGGACTAATAGTTGTATGTATGTTACTATGTACTTTAGGACTAGTAGTTGTGAGTATGTAAGTCAGCAGCTGATAGGTGGTATAAGGAGATTAGACAGTATGTATGTTACTATGTACTTTAGGACTAGTAGTTGTGAGTATGTAAGTCAGCAGCTGATAGGTGGTATAAGGAGATTAGACAGTATGTATGTTACTATGTACTTTAGGACTAGTAGTTGTGAGTATGTAAGTCAGCAGCTGATAGGTGGTATAAGGAGATTAGACAGTATGTATGTTACTATGTACTTTAGGACTAGTAGTTGTGAGTATGTAAGTCAGCAGCTGATAGGTGGTATAAGGAGATTAGACAGTATGTATGTTACTATGTACTTTAGGACTAGTAGTTGTGAGTATGTAAGTCAGCAGCTGATAGGTGGTATAAGGAGATTAGACAGTATACCTCCTAGTTATCATGAAATAATTTCCCCAACAGCCGCCAACTCTAGGAATCAAACAGATGGTGTGTGTGTGTGTGTGTGTGTGTGTGTGTGTGTGTGTGTGTGTGTGTGTGTGTGTGTGTGTGTGTGTGTGTGTGTGTGTGTGTGTGTGTGTGTGTGTGTGTGTGTGTGTGTGTGTGTGTGTGTGTGTGTGTGTGTGTGTGTGTGTGTGTGTGTGTGTGTGTGTGTGTGTGTGTGTGTGTGTGTGTGTGTGTGTGTGTGTGTGTGTGTGTGTGTGTGTGTGTGTGTGTGTGTGTGTTCATTTTAGCCCTTTTGTGTATTTGTTTTCATACAATAAAGGTTCAACCACTTTGAAGACCATTGTATGTCCTACATCAGCCTCTCTGACTGAACATATACAGTAGGCTTAGATAAACATCTAGTTTGGCTCTATGAAATCGAGGACAGGCTACATTAGACCTGGAGTTTGACCCCACATGTGGATCTGCTGTCATCTCTGCCCACTATATGATCCTGTAGGTAACATGGTAACACACCCAGTGGCTATGGATCTGCCTGGCTTTGTGTGTGTGTGTGTGTGTGTGTGTGTGTGTGTGTGTGTGTGTGTGTGTGTGTGTGTGTGTGTGTGTGTGTGTGTGTGTGTGTGTGTGTGTGTGTGTGTGTGTGTGTGTGTGTGTGTGTGTGTGTGTGTGTGTGTGTGTGTGTGTGTGTGTGTGTGTGTGTGTGTCTACAGTATATTCTGCTCTTTTGATACTCAATACTGAGATCTAAGTTGAGGCAAAGTCAAAAACTGACAGTAGTCTACCATATTGTCAATGACCACATTATTTGACTAACAAAATCAGGCAGCACTTTAAATAGCCTTGTCACACAACAGTGCAAGTATATTTGGATGTTTTTTATTGATCCTGAAAGCAACCAGGTGGTGTGATGGTTGTTGTGGGTGTATCTCTCTGCTTGCTCTGCTACCGACTTCCTATCTCCTAGACACACCACTTCAAACACGCCGTCTCCTTCCAGACTGAGGCAGCTTCTGAATCTATTACAGGCTACAAAAAAACACGTCTCTCTTTCTGTCTGACATATTCAAAAGTCCATATATCTAAACATTTCATAGAGAATCGTGTCTTCGTCTAAGCACTCTCCCCTCCACATGCAAAGAGAGAGAGAGAGAGAGAGAGAGAGAGAGAGAGAGAGAGAGAGAGAGAGAGAGAGAGAGAGAGAGAGAGAGAGAGAGAGAGAGAGAGAGAGAGAGAGAGAGAGAGAGAGAGAGAGACAGAGAGAGACAGACTTTAGAGAGAGAGAGAGAGAGAGAGAGAGAGAGAGAGAGAGAGAGAGAGAGAGAGAGAACCCAAAGCCCCCATAGGATTCCCCTAGCAGAGGCGGTTCATTGCTCAAACGGATTGCTGGGAGTGTTGAAGTGACAGAATCGGGACTGCCGACCTGCGTAGCCTATCCATTATAGAGAGGCTGTAGTGCTCGAGTGGTGCACAGACTGGAGCTAGCACCCTACAGAAAACACAGGCTCAGAGAGACAGACATTTTAGATTTCCATTGTAAACAACTGGTGGTAGATTCTGTGTATGTGTTTGTGCGGGGAAACACAGGCTCACAACATATTCAGGGGGGTGAAATGTTTAGGGGTGTTCCGATAAAAATATATTTTGTGTAGAACAGGAATGACTGTCTACGTAGAACAGAATGGAATGTACCTAATCAAGTCAGCTCTAGACATTCCATTTCTATCTTAATTTTATTTTGAACGTCCTGGACATTTCAGCAAACCAAATGAACAACTTGAATGTTGCTAGTTTACATGAGAGCGGAAACTATTAACACAAATCTGCAAGCTATTCACAAGCACAGAAGTGCTCGTTGGTTGATATGATGAAAATCATGGTGATGCTTCAAAACCATTTGTGAACATAAGAAACTCACCGAATGAATAAACAAAGCATATTTTCTATGATTTTCAGTTAGAATTTTAGTCAGAAGTATCACGAGTTGTTATTTAACAGAGAAGTAAGTCAAAGTAAAAGAAAAAGTAAAAGTAAAGGATAAAGTAAGTAAAAGATTTCTCCAGTGGTGCCGGGTTGTACTCAGCTCGAGCCGTCACATATATCTGACTACAGTGTATGCAGTGAAATGAATATGTGTCTGTGAGGGCCAAGGCACTGATTTATTCACATATATCTGACTACAGTGTATGCAGTGAAATGAATATGTGTCTGTGAGGACAAAGGCACTGATTTATCAACATATATCTGACTACAGTATATGCAGTGAAATGAATATGTGTCTGTGAGGACAAAGGCACTGATTTATCAACATATATCTGACTACAGTATATGCAGTGAAATGAATATGTGTCTGTGAGGGCCAAGGCACTGATTTATCAACATATATCTGACTACAGTATATGCAGTGAAATGAATATGTGTCTGTGAGGACAAAGGCACTGATTTATCAACATATATCTGACTACAGTATATGCAGTGAAATGAATATGTGTCTGTGAGGGCCAAGGCACTGATTTATCAACATATATCTGACTACAGTATATGCAGTGAAATGAATATGTGTCTGTGAGGGCCAAGGCACTGATTTATCAACATATATCTGACTACATTATATGCAGTGAAATGAATATGTGTCTGTGAGGACAAAGGCACTGATTTATCAACATATATCTGACTACAGTATATGCAGTGAAATGAATATGTGTCTGTGAGGGCCAAGGCACTGATTTATCAACATATATCTGACTACAGTATATGCAGTGAAATGAATATGTGTCTGTGAGGGCCAAGGCACTGATTTATCAACATATATCTGACTACATTATATGCAGTGAAATGAATATGTGTCTGTGAGGACAAAGGCACTGATTTATCAACATATATCTGACTACAGTATATGCAGTGAAATGAATATGTGTCTGTGAGGGCCAAGGCACTGATTTATCAACATATATCTGACTACAGTATATGCAGTGAAATGAATATGTGTCTGTGAGGGCAAAGGCACTGATTTATCAACATATATCTGACTACAGTATATGCAGTGAAATGAATATGTGTCTGTGAGGACAGAGGCACTGATTTATCAACATATATCTGACTACAGTATATGCAGTGAAATGAATATGTGTCTGTGAGGGCCAAGGCACTGATTTATCAACATATATCTGACTACAGTATATGCAGTGAAATGAATATGTGTCTGTGAGGGCAAAGGCACTGATTTATCAACATATATCTGACTACAGTATATGCAGTGAAATGAATATGTGTCTGTGAGGACAGAGGCACTGATTTATCAACATATATCTGACTACAGTATATGCAGTGAAATGAATATGTGTCTGTGAGGGCCAAGGCACTGATTTATCAACATATATCTGACTACAGTATATGCAGTGAAATGAATATGTGTCTGTGAGGGCAAAGGCACTGATTTATCAACATATATCTGACTACAGTATATGCAGTGAAATGAATATGTGTCTGTGAGGGCAAAGGCACTGATTTATCAACATATATCTGACTACAGTATATGCAGTGAAATGAATATGTGTCTGTGAGGGCAAAGGCACTGATTTATCAACATATATCTGACTACAGTATATGCAGTGAAATGAATATGTGTCTGTGAGGGCCAAGGCACTGATTTATCAACATATATCTGACTACAGTATATGCAGTGAAATGAATATGTGTCTGTGAGGGCAAAGGCACTGATTTATCAACATATATCTGACTACAGTATATGCAGTGAAATGAATATGTGTCTGTGAGGGCCACGGCACTGATTTATCAACATATATCTGACTGCATTATATGCAGTGAAATGAATATGTGTCTGTGAGGACAAAGGCACTGATTTATCAACATATATCTGACTACAGTATATGCAGTGAAATGAATATGTGTCTGTGAGGGCCAAGGCACTGATTTATCAACATATATCTGACTACAGTATATGCAGTGAAATGAATATGTGTCTGTGAGGGCCAAGGCACTGATTTATCAACATATATCTGACTACATTATATGCAGTGAAATGAATATGTGTCTGTGAGGACAAAGGCACTGATTTATCAACATATATCTGACTACAGTATATGGAGTGAAATGAATATGTGTCTGTGAGGGCCAAGGCACTGATTTATCAACATATATCTGACTACAGTATATGCAGTGAAATGAATATGTGTCTGTGAGGGCAAAGGCACTGATTTATCAACATATATCTGACTACAGTATATGCAGTGAAATGAATATGTGTCTGTGAGGACAGAGGCACTGATTTATCAACATATATCTGACTACAGTATATGCAGTGAAATGAATATGTGTCTGTGAGGGCCAAGGCACTGATTTATCAACATATATCTGACTACAGTATATGCAGTGAAATGAATATGTGTCTGTGAGGGCAAAGGCACTGATTTATCAACATATATCTGACTACAGTATATGCAGTGAAATGAATATGTGTCTGTGAGGGCAAAGGCACTGATTTATCAACATATATCTGACTACAGTATATGCAGTGAAATGAATATGTGTCTGTGAGGGCAAAGGCACTGATTTATCAACATATATCTGACTACAGTATATGCAGTGAAATGAATATGTGTCTGTGAGGGCCAAGGCACTGATTTATCAACATATATCTGACTACAGTATATGCAGTGAAATGAATATGTGTCTGTGAGGGCCAAGGCACTGATTTATCAACATATATCTGACTACAGTATATGCAGTGAAATGAATATGTGTCTGTGAGGGCCAAGGCACTGATTTATCAACATATATCTGACTACAGTATATGCAGTGAAATGAATATGTGTCTGTGAGGGCCAAGGCACTGATTTATCAACATATATCTGACTACAGTATATGCAGTGAAATGAATATGTGTCTGTGAGGGCCAAGGCACTGATTTATCAACATATATCTGACTACAGTATATGCAGTGAAATGAATATGTGTCTGTGAGGGCAAAGGCACTGATTTATCAACATATATCTGACTACAGTATATGCAGTGAAATGAATATGTGTCTGTGAGGACAGAGGCACTGATTTATCAACATATATCTGACTACAGTATATGCAGTGAAATGAATATGTGTCTGTGAGTGAAATGAATATGTGGGGCCAAGGCACTGATTTATCAACATATATCTGACTACAGTATATGCAGTGAAATGAATATGTGTCTGTGAGGGCAAAGGCACTGATTTATCAACATATATCTGACTACAGTATATGCAGTGAAATGAATATGTGTCTGTGAGGGCAAAGGCACTGATTTATCAACATATATCTGACTACAGTATATGCAGTGAAATGAATATGTGTCTGTGAGGGCAAAGGCACTGATTTATCAACATATATCTGACTACAGTATATGCAGTGAAATGAATATGTGTCTGTGAGGGCCAAGGCACTGATTTATCAACATATATCTGACTACAGTATATGCAGTGAAATGAATATGTGTCTGTGAGGGCAAAGGCACTGATTTATCAACATATATCTGACTACAGTATATGCAGTGAAATGAATATGTGTCTGTGAGGGCCACGGCACTGATTTATCAACATATATCTGACTACATTATATGCAGTGAAATGAATATGTGTCTGTCAAAGGCACTGATTTATCAACATATATCTGACTACAGTATATGCAGTGAAATGAATATGTGTCTGTGAGGGCCAAGGCACTGATTTATCAACATATATCTGACTACAGTATATGCAGTGAAATGAATATGTGTCTGTGAGGGCCAAGGCACTGATTTATCAACATATATCTGACTACATTATATGCAGTGAAATGAATATGTGTCTGTGAGGACAAAGGCACTGATTTATCAACATATATCTGACTACAGTATATGCAGTGAAATGAATATGTGTCTGTGAGGGCCAAGGCACTGATTTATCAACATATATCTGACTACAGTATATGCAGTGAAATGAATATGTGTCTGTGAGGGCCAAGGCACTGATTTATCAACATATATCTGACTACAGTATATGCAGTGAAATGAATATGTGTCTGTGAGGGCCAAGGCACTGATTTATCAACATATATCTGACTACAGTATATGCAGTGAAATGAATATGTGTCTGTGAGGGCCAAGGCACTGATTTATCAACATATATCTGACTACAGTATATGCAGTGAAATGAATATGTGTCTGTGAGGGCCAAGGCACTGATTTATCAACATATATCTGACTACAGTATATGCAGTGAAATGAATATGTGTCTGTGAGGGCCAAGGCACTGATTTATCAACATATATCTGACTACAGTATATGCAGTGAAATGAATATGTGTCTGTGAGGGCCAAGGCACTGATTTATCAACATATATCTGACTACAGTATATGCAGTGAAATGAATATGTGTCTGTGAGGGCCAAGGCACTGATTTATCAACATATATCTGACTACAGTATATGCAGTGAAATGAATATGTGTCTGTGAGGGCCAAGGCACTGATGTATCAACATATATCTGACTACATTATATGCAGTGAAATGAATATGTGTCTGTGAGGGCCAAGGCACTGATTTATCAACATATATCTGACTACAGTATATGCAGTGAAATGAATATGTGTCTGTGAGGGCCAAGGCACTGATTTATCAACATATATCTGACTACAGTATATGCAGTGAAATGAATATGTGTCTGTGAGGGCCAAGGCACTGATTTATCAACATATATCTGACTACAGTATATGCAGTGAAATGAATATGTGTCTGTGAGGGCCAAGGCACTGATTTATCAACATATATCTGACTACAGTATAGGCAGTGAAATGAATATGTGTCTGTGAGGGCCAAGGCACTGATTTATCAACATATATCTGACTACAGTATATGCAGTGAAATGAATATGTGTCTGTGAGGGCAAAGGCACTGATTTATCAACATATATCTGACTACAGTATATGCAGTGAAATGAATATGTGTCTGTGAGGGCAAAGGCACTGATTTATCAACATATATCTGACTACAGTATATGCAGTGAAATGAATATGTGTCTGTGAGGGCAAAGGCACTGATTTATCAACATATATCTGACTACAGTATATGCAGTGAAATGAATATGTGTCTGTGAGGGCAAAGGCACTGATTTATCAACATATATCTGACTACAGTATATGCAGTGAAATGAATATGTGTCTGTGAGGGCAAAGGCACTGATTTATCAACATATATCTGACTACAGTATATGCAGTGAAATGAATATGTGTCTGTGAGGGCCAAGGCACTGATTTATCAACATATATCTGACTACAGTATATGCAGTGAAATGAATATGTGTCTGTGAGGGCCAAGGCACTGATTTATCAACATATATCTGACTACAGTATATGCAGTGAAATGAATATGTGTCTGTGAGGGCCAAGGCACTGATTTATCAACATATATCTGACTACAGTATATGCAGTGAAATGAATATGTGTCTGTGAGGGCCAAGGCACTGATTTATCAACATATATCTGACTACAGTATATGCAGTGAAATGAATATGTGTCTGTGAGGGCCAAGGCACTGATTTATCAACATATATCTGACTACAGTATATGCAGTGAAATGAATATGTGTCTGTGAGGGCCAAGGCACTGATTTATCAACATATATCTGACTACAGTATATGCAGTGAAATGAATATGTGTCTGTGAGGGCCAAGGCACTGATTTATCAACATATATCTGACTACAGTATATGCAGTGAAATGAATATGTGTCTGTGAGGGCCAAGGCACTGATTTATCAACATATATCTGACTACAGTATATGCAGTGAAATGAATATGTGTCTGTGAGGGCCAAGGCACTGATTTATCAACATTTATCTGACTACAGTATATGCAGTGAAATGAATATGTGTCTGTGAGGGCCAAGGCACTGATTTTATCAACATATATCTGACTACAGTATATGCAGTGAAATGAATATGTGTCTGTGAGGGCCAAGGCACTGATTTATCAACATATATCTGACTACAGTATATGCAGTGAAATGAATATGTGTCTGTGAGGGCCAAGGCACTGATTTATCAACATATATCTGACTATAGTATATGCAGTGAAATGAATATGTGTCTGTGAGGGCCAAGGCACTGATTTATTCACAGACAAGACAAAGCCATGTCACATGATAGCATGAATGACACCAAAGATAGTGGACATTGTCTCACACGGAGTCTTCACAGTAGCACATAGGAGGCTGGTGGAAGGAGCTATGGGAAGACAGGCTCATTGTCATGGCTGGAATGGTGTCAATGGAACGGAGTCAAACATCTGGTTTCCATATGTTGCATTCCATTCCAGCCTCCTCTGCAGTAGCAGGGTTATATGCATATGTACCATATGTATACCCTTACATAAATGCATATGTACAGTATGTATACCCTTACATAAATGGATATGTACAGTATGTATACCCTTACATAAATGGATATGTACAGTATGTATACCCTTACATAAATGGATATGTACAGTATGTATACCCTTACATAAATGGATATGTACAGTATGTATACCCCTACATAAATGGATATGTACAGTATGTATACCCTTACATAAATGGATATGTACAGTATGTATACCCCTACATAAATGGATGTGTACAGTATGTATACCCCTACATAAATGGATATGTACAGTATATATACCCCTACATAAATGGATGTGTACAGTATGTATACCCCTACATAAATGGATATGTACAGTATGCATACCCTTACATAAATGGATGTGTACAGTATGTATACCCCTACATAAATGGATATGTACAGTATGTATACCCCTACATAAATGAATATGTACAGTATATATACCCCTACATAAATGGATATGTACAGTATGTATACCCCTACATAAATGGATATGTACAGTATGTATACCCTTACATAAATGGATGTGTACAGTATGTATACCCCTACATAAATGAATATGTACAGTATGTGTATAACAGGTACTACAAATATCTTATTTGTTTAAATGAATTAACACAAACAAACCAATTAATAACTATAAATGCTAACCCAAACAAAATAATTAAAACATGGAATTTGCATTTAAATAGCATCCGTCATCTACTGTATATATAAGTGTGTCTCACACCCACTATGAATTGGGTATTCCCATTGGCACTAGCCTAAAGAAAAGGAGGACGGATGGGGGATTCTCCTCTTCTCTAATATACTGTATACTTGTGTGACCTACATACAATGGATTGTGCACCGGCTGAATCTACCTTGGATACTAATCAGCCTGGCTTGGTGTGTGCAAGATAGCCTGGTTAAACCAGACTGAATGCTGCACTCAATGAGGAGGGAGGCGCTCTCAAGTAGCGGTAATGATTACCAATATCATCGACGTGCGTGTGTGTGTGCATGTGTGTGTTTTTGCGTGTATGTGTACATTATGTGTTTTTGCGTGCGTGTGTGTGTTTTGCGTGTGTGTGTGTGTGTGTTTGTGTGTGTGTGTGTGTGTGTGTGTGTGTGTGTGTGTGTGTGTGTGTGTGTGTGTGTGTGTGTGTGTGTGTGTGTGTGTGTGTGTGTGTGTGTGTGTGTGTGTGTGTGTGTGTGTGTGTGTGTGTGTGTGTGTGTGTGTGTGTGTGTGTGTGTGTGCTACTCGTGATGTGTTGCTTCACTCAGTGACAGAGGGGGTGATAGGGCTTTTGCTCGCTGCTTCCTTTTTACTAAAGTCTTGCATAATTAGTCAGATGCTCAAATAAATTCTGGGTCCATACGTGTTATGAGAAGAAAGGAGCAGAACCGGAACGAAGAGCTCCACCCCTCTCTCTCTCTGCAAGTTACAGGCCGAATGTTCCCTCCCCTTCCGAAGTTCCAAACACCTACAAAATGGTGAATTGTCCAAAGTACTGGGACTAATGCAGCTTGTTATCTCACCATCCTGATGTATCATGACAGATTGACTGTATCATTTGTGTCTACGTGGTCTGTCTACAAGAGATTACAGCAGTGGGGATTGTGCTTGTGAAGCCAAGTTGTAGGTAGGTGACATTACTATTTACTAACTGTCTACTGTCTGTCAGTCAGTGACGTTAGCCAATAGTGTGACAAATTACCATGCCCAGGCAGTCTCCCCTAAAGGGCTTCATAATGTGCGGAGTAAAGAGAGACGACTTCAATTGGCTCACATCAGACGATGCAGTGAATGACTATATATTACAACGGGTAGACCGGAGTCTCGCTGTGAAAAGAAGGACAACAAACGTCATCAGTCAATCAATCAGTCAACACACTGACTGTCAGTTGCTTTGGATAAAAGCATCTGCTAAATGGAATATATTTAATTCTGTTTTTATACGGCCCCGTGTATCTCAGTTGGGAGAGCATGGTGCTTGCAACGCCAGGGTTGTGGCGTTGCAGGGTTCGTTTCCCACGGGGGACCAGCATGGGAACAAGTACAAAAACGTATTCACTCACTGCTGTAAGTCACTCTGGATAAAAGTGCCTGCTCAAATCTAGAATTGCATTTTGCAATAGTCAGTCATCACACCATTATTAACAGTGACAAAGGCTACAGTGGTTACATCACGGTTTGAGTAGGACGTGAGAAGGAGCTGGACAGGAATCTGTTTTAAGGCGGCCGTAGAGAGTTAGGCTCTGCAGTCGCGTCTTTAGTAATCGTGACGATATGCTGTTAGAGCACGGTGAATACTGTAAGGGCGCCGAGAGCTTTTCTGTGTGAACCCTGGCTAGGAGATCAATGTAGCCTATGTATTAAAAGTGTGTGTGTGTGTGTGTGTGGTGTGTGTGTGTGTGTGTGTTTACACGTGCGTGCGTGTGTATACCAGTGCTTCCAGCGTCCTGCAGATCTTTCTCAGTACAGTAGAATAGCTGAACATCAGACCGACCGCCAACTGGCTTCAAAACAGCATTGAAAGAAGAGAGGACAACTGGTGTTTCAAAGGAGCATAGAAAGAGAGGTATAAAAAAGGGAATAGATAGAGGGGGGAAAGGAAGAGAGAGTGAGAGCGAGAGAGAGAGAGAGAGAGAGAGAGAGAGAGAGAGAGAGAGAGAGAGAGAGACAGTCAGCAGACAAGAGGGGAAAAAGTAACAGGCAGATAGCGTGGGAGGAAGATAAGAGGTGGAGAAAGACAGGAGGAGAGAAGGAGAGATGAAAGGTCATGTCAGTGAATGGCCTCGACACTCTAAAGCTCTCAGTCACAGCTCTGAGGTCACATCCACGGGACACAAAACACCAAACAACAATCCTAGACAGATTCTCTTGGTATGTGTACATGCTGGTCGGCTCGAGTTCGGTCGCCACGGTCGATGGCGACTACAGCGACCGCGAGATCCACTTCCTGGTTTGAGAAGTGAATAACCTCTATCTTTCAGTGACTTCCACCGGGCACTCCATGAAAAGAGGAACTGTCCACGGGAATTATGAAAGAAAAACGGGATGTCTTGAAGAGGATGATCGCTGTATGCAGGCGTCATAAATTGTCACACCAACGCAAAGGCGATTTCTAGATAGCCAAACTCACCTCTCATATCTCATCATATTTTCAGTGGCATTTGGAGAAATTGAAGTCATTCTGAACCACAAGTTGTCCACCATTGGGTTAGTAAAGATGTAATAAACTACTATCATTACCAAACTGGATTTTGCAGTAAAGTCAAAGAGGACTAATCTATTTATCTTGCAGTCAGTATAACATAATGCAATCTTCCCACGGGTGAATTAAACTCAGTCTGCCATTAAGTGCCATTGACAATATGGATGACAACATGAGTCTGGTAATATGATTTTGATAATGTCTGATGGCATTCTCTTGGCTGCTATAATTCATTGTCCATCGTACAGTACTTAAAAGATATCTTATCATCCCTTATTCCTGTAACGACGTTCGTCTGTTGAATGAAGAAAGTCGGACCGAAATGCAGCGTGTAGGTTACTCATGACTTTAATGAACAGAATAGCGTTACATGAAATAACTGAAATACAAAAACAACAGAACGGAACGTGAAACTAATTACAGCCTATCTGGTGACTACTACACAGAGACAGGAACAAACACCCACAAAATACAAAGCGAAAGTCAGGCTGCCTAAATACGGTTCCCAATCAGAGACAACGCGAAGCACCTGACTCCAATTGAGAATCGCCTCAGGCAGCCAAGCCTATACAACACCCCTAATTAGCCGCGTTCCCAAATACTACAAACCCCAATACGAAAAACAACATATAAACCCATGTCACACCCTGGCCTACCCAAACATATAACAAAAACACAAAATACAATGACCAAGGCGTGACAGAACCCCCCCCCCTAAGGTGCGGACTCCTGGACGCACCTCAAGAGCATAGGGAGGGTCCGGGTGGGCGTCTGTCCATGGTGGCGGTTCTGGCTCGGGAGGTGGACCCCACTCCATAAATGTCCTATTTCCTCCCCTTCGCGTCCTGGGATAATCCACCT
>NC_060189.1:54383881-54386381 GCF_021184085.1 Oncorhynchus gorbuscha | reverse complement strand
CCCCCTGTCTGTCTGACCCGGTCTACATCTAATGCCAGCCCGTTCCAGCTCAGCACACATTCTCCTGCAGAGAAGGTTTCTTCTTCTTCTTTAAGTACCCATTGTGTGGCAAAAACGGGAGGTCAAAGGGCAATTGTGTCATAAGGGAACTGAATTCCATTCCAGAGGGGATTGAGTTTGGACACAGAGTTCTGAGAGCCTTGGTAACAGTGAAGTGCACTTGCCAAAGCCACTAAACACACTTAGCTGGTCTGCTACACTTAAGGGCACTCAACAAGTGTACAACTTGGTGTTCACTACAGTACACTGTTGCACTATAGATATGAACAACAAAATGTGTTCCTCTTTTACAGGAACACCTGAGGAAATAAACAGGAACAGAGAGCAGCCTAGAACACCATGTAATAGCACCAAGACAGTGGCGCCAACAACGATAAATGACCATGTGACTCAAAGACAGAGCACAAGAGGGTCTGGACTTTAGATCAAACACCTCTTGCCCCTGGTCGGTTGGAGAAGAGCCTACTTTCTGCTAAAGCCTCACCAGGAAAAAATGGTGGATCAAGCTCTGGCTATTTGGTAACATGTTGTGTAGATAATTGTTTGACATACTACTGCGTTGTTAGGAGCTAGTAACTTGAGCATTTCGCTGCACCCGCTATAACATCTGCCAAACTGTGTACGTGACCAATACACGTTGATTTGATTTGGCATATTAGGGACAGCAGAAAGGTCTTTACAATAGAGAAAGAGAGAAACGACAGACAATTGGTCAGAATATGAACCTATGATGGAAAGGGTCATCTAAGGAGAGTAGGAAGCAGCCAGTCAGACCTTGCTAGGGGGATAAACACTACTAGATAGTCCCTCTGGATAAGAGCGTCTGCTAAATGACTTAAATGTAAATGTAAATGTACTAGATAGTCCCTGTGACTTAGAGAGGAGACTTCTCACTGGTTCAGTGTCTCAGAGCATCTGGAGAAGTGAGTTAGTGGTGGTGGAAGGGAGCTTTGTATTTCAGACTCTCTCTCTCTGGCCAAATCTGATCTAGGAACAGTTCACAAACCGTAACTCCATCCAAATCAAAAGCAGAGACACAGAACAGGAGAGCAGGGGTAGGTGGGTGGCTCAATGACTCACTCCCCCCAAGACATATAAGTGCTTGCTCACTATTTACTGCTGCTTGGAAACCCAACACCATGGAGTCCGACGGGAGGATGAGAAAGAAGTGAAACACGGAAGCTGGCGCCGAGATGGGCCTGTTATTGACATTTGAGCTTTGGTCATTCCATACAGGAAGGTAAAATGACCTCTCTTCAAACACACACACACACACACACACACACACACACACACACACACACACACACACACACACACACACACACACACACACACACACACACACACACACACACACACACACACACACACACACACACACACACACACACACACACACACACACATGTGCACACACACACACGCACCCACACAGAACTTTGATTAAGGAGATAGGCGTGTGGAACAATGGGGGATTCTAGCCCGGGGTCTCTGCCAATAATTGCAATTCCATACAGCGTAATGCAGACATTGCTGTTGTATCATAATAAATCACTCTACTCCACAGTAGTGTGTGCATGCCACACACACACACACACACACACACACACACACACACACACACACACACACACACACACACACACACACACACACACACACACACACACACACACACACACACACACACACACACACGTGCACACACACACACGCACCCACACAGAACATTAAGGAGATAGGCGCAATGGGGATTCTAGCACAATTCCATACAGCTCAGCGTAATGCGCTCTATTGCAGACATTGCTGTTGTATCATAATAAATCACTCTACGTAGTGTGTGCGCACACACACACACACACACACACACACACACACACACGCACACACACACACACACACACACACACACACACACACACACACACACACACACTGGGTAATCTGTCCTCGCTGAGGGTATAAGGGAGCGGATAAACTTCTCAGGTTCAGGTAGAATAGAAAAATCACAACTCTGCAACTGTATTCTAATTCAGTGTATGCAACATTAGTATCCAAATCTCTGTCACTGCATACTCTTCACACAGTAACGTCCATACAACATCTGACTAATGTTTAACTAACGTAGAGGCTGAACAGCTGCGTCATGGGTTTGAGCATATTGGCATATTGGTGACTTATTGGCCAGATGGAATGAGATAGACAGCCATCTGATGACACTTGATCCAATGCTGCAAAGTGGCAAGAGTTCCCGCCTAGAAACCCCAGGAGTGTGCACGTATGTGTGTAGCCGTGCATATGTCTGTGTCTCTGTCAGTGTCTGTGTGTGTCTCCGTGTCTGTGTCCAACCTGTGGGGTCAGACCCAGACCCAGCAAAGCCTGGAATGCGACAGACAGACAGACAGACAGACAGACAGACAGACAGACAGACAGACAG
>NC_060189.1:54368881-54378881 GCF_021184085.1 Oncorhynchus gorbuscha | reverse complement strand
AGACAGGAACAATCACCCACGAAATACAAAGCGAAACCCAGGCTACCTAAATACGGTTCCCAATCAGAGACAACGAGAATCACCTGACTCTGATTGAGAACCGCCTCAGGCAGCCAAGCACATACAACACCCCTACTCAGCCGCAATCCCAATAACCACAAAACCCCAATACGAAATACAATAACCCCATGTCACACCCTGGCCCGAAAAAATAATTAAAGAAAACACAAAATACTAAGACCAAGGCGTGACAGAACCCCCCCCCCCCCCTAAGGTGCGGACTCCCGGACGCACCTCAAAACCATAGGGAGGGTCCGGGTGGGCGTCTGCCCATGGTGGCGGTTCCGGCTCGGGACGTGGACCCCACTCCATTAATGTCCTAGTTCCTCCCCTTCGCGTCCTTGGATAATCCACCCTTGCCGCCAACCATGGCCTAATAGTCCTCACCCAGAACCCCACTGAACTGAGGAGCAGCTTGTGACTGAGGGGCAGCTCGGGACTGAGGCAGCTCGGGACTGAGGGGCAGCTCGGGACTGAGGGGCAGCTCGAGACTGAGGGGCAGCCCGGAACTGAGGAGAAGCCCAGTACTGAGAGAAAGCCCAGTACTGAGAGGAAGCCCAGTACTGAGAGGAAGCCCAGTACTGAGATGAAGCTCAGGTAGGTAGCCGGCTCCAGTAGATCCTGGCTGGCTGGCGGATCTGGAAGATTCTGGTTGACTAGCAGATCTGGAATATTCTGGTTGACTGGCAGATCTGGAAGAGACTGGTTGACTGGCAGATCTGGAAGAATCTTGTTGACTGGCAGATCTAGAAGATCATGGCTGACTGGCGGATCTAACTGCTCTTTGCAGACTGACAGATCTGACTGCTCCATGCAGGCTGACAGCACCCTGCAGACTGACAGCTCCTTGCAGACTGACAGCTCCTTGCAGACTGACAGCTCCTTGCAGACTGGCAGCTCTTTGCAGACTGACAGCTCTGGCTGCTTCATGCAGACTGACAGCTCTGGCTGCTTCATGCAGACTGACAGCTCAGGCTGCTCCGAACAGACAGGAGACTCCAGCAGCGCTGTAGAGGAGGAAGGCTCTGATAGCGCTGAACAGGCGGGAGACTCCGACAGCGCAGGAGAGGAGAAAGGCTCTGATAGCGCGGAACAGACAGGAGACTCCAGCAGCGCTGTAGAGGAGGAAGGCTCTGATAGCGCTGAACAGGCGGGAGACTCCGACAGCGCAGGAGGGAAGGAAGGCTCTGATAGCGCTGAACAGACAGGAGACTCCAGCAGTGCTGTAGAGGAGGAAGGCTCTGATAGTGCTGAACAGGCGGGAGACTCCGACAGCACAGGAGAGGCGAGGCGCACTGTAGGCCTGATGCGTGGTGCTGGCACTGGTGATACTGGAGCGAGGATACGCACAGGAAGCCTGGTGCGGGGAGCTGCTACCGGAGGACTGGTGTGTGGAGGTGGCTCTAGATAGACCGGACCGTGCAGGCGCACTGGAGCTCTTGAGCACCGTGCCTGCCCAACCTTACCTGGCTCGATGCCCACTCTAGCCCAGCCAATACGAAGGGCTGGTATGAACCGCACCGGGCTATGCACCCGCACTGGAAACACAGTGCGCTCCATAGCATAACACGGTGCCTGCCTGGTCTCTCTAGCCCCCCGGTAAGCACAGGGAGTTTGCGCAGGTCTCCTACCTGGCGTAGCCATACTCCCTGTAAGCCCCCCCCCCCCCCAATATTTTTTTGGGGCTGCTTTTCGGGCTTCCATCCGCCTTGCCGTGCTGCCTCCTCATACCAGCGCCTCTCCGCTTTAGCCACCTCTAGTTCTTCCTTGGGACGGCGATATTCTCCAGGCTGAGCCCAGGGTCCTTTTCCGTCTAATATCTCCTCCCAAGTCCAGAAGTCCTTTGATCGCTGCTCCTCACTATTAACAAGGAGAGTTGGCTCAGGTCTGACTCCTGACTCTGCCACTCTCTCCCTGAGCCCTCCCCCAATACATTTTTGGGGGTGACTTTCGGGTTTCTTTCTGCGCCGCCGTGTCTTTCTCTTCGACTCCATTCTCCTATAGCCCTCTTCGCACTGCTCCAGCGAATCCCAGGCAGGCTCCGGCACTCTCTCTGGGTCGACCGCCCACATGTCTATTTCTTCCCACGTAGTATACTCCATGCTTCTGCTGTCCATAACGTCTTCCCTTCGCTGCTCATGCTGTCGCTGCCTGTTAACACGCTGCTCGGTCCGTGTGTGGTGGGTGATTCTGTAACGGCGTTCTTCGTTTGTTGAAAGAGAGTCGGACCGAAATGCAGCGTGGTGGTTACTCATGTCTTTAATGAAGAAAAACGGAACAATACATTAAATAACTAATAAATACAAAAACAACAAACGGAACGTGAAACCTATTCCAGCCTATCTGGTGAACACTACACAGAGACAGGAACAATCACCCACGAAATACAAAGCGAAACCCAGGCTACCTAAATACGGTTCCCAATCAGAGACAATGAGAATCACCTGACTCTGATTGAGAACCGCCTCAGGCAGCCAAGCCCATACAACACCCCTACTCAGCCGCAATCCCAATAACCACAAAACCCCAATACGAAATACAATAACCCCATGTCACACCCTGGCCTGAACAAATAATTAAAGAAAACACAAAATACTAAGACCAAGGCGTGACAGTTTGAACCAATCAGTTGTGTTGTGACAAGTTAGGGTTGGTATACAGAAGATAACCCTATTTAGTAAAAGACCAAGTCCATATTATGGCAAGAACAGCTCAAATAGGCAACAAAAAAAGTCAAGAACTTTGAACATTTTTTCAAGTGCAGTCGCAAAAACCATCCAGCGCTATGATGAAACTGGCTCTCATGAGGACCGCCACATTACCTGTGCTGCAGACGATATGTTTTTTTTTAGAGATACCAGCATCAGAAATTGCAGCCCAAATAAATGTTTCACAAAGTTCAAGTAACAGACACTACTTAAGCACACCAACAATAAGAAGAGACTTGCTTGGGCCAAGAAACACAAGCAATGGGCATTAGACCGGTGGAAATCTGTCGTTTGGTCTGATGAATCCAAATTTGAGATTTTTGGTTACAACCGCCAGGTTTTTGTGAGACGTGGAGTAGGTGACAGGAAAATCTCTGCATGTGTGGTTCCCACCATGAATCATGGAGGAGGAGGTGTGATTGTGTGGGGGTGCTTTGCTGGTGACACTGTCTGTGATTTATTTAGAATTCAAGGCACACTTAACCAGCATGGCTACCACAGCATTCTGCAGCGATATCTGGTTTGCGCTTAGTGAGATTATAATTTGTATTTCAACAGGACAAAGACCCAACACACCTCCATGCTGTGTAAGGGCTATTTGACCAAGAAGGAGAGTGATGGAGTGCTGCATCAAATGACCGGGCCACCACAGTCACACAACCTCAACCGAATTGAGATGGTTTGGGATGAGTTGGAGCGCAGAGTGAAGGAAAAGCAGCCAACAAGTGCTCAGCATATGTGGGAACTCCTTCAGGACTGTTGGAAAAGCATTCCAAGTGAAGATGGTTTAGAGAATGCCAAGAGTGTGCAGGAAGTACCAGGACTGTTTTACTAGCACAGACTGGAATATATTCTGGGATTCTTATGATGGCATTGAGGAGTTTACCACATCAGTCGCCGACTTCATCAATAAGTGCATCGATGACATTGTCCCCACAGTGACCGTACGTACATATCCCAACCAGAAGCCATGGATTACAGGCAACATCCGGACTGAGCTAAAGGCTAGAGCTGCCACTTACAAGGAGCAGGATGACACAATGGTGGAAGGCCTGATCACCGACGTTGATGAGACAGCCTATAGGGAGGAGGTTAGAGACCTGGCAGTATGGTGCCAGAACAACAACTTCTCCCTCAACATCAGCCAGACAAAGGAGCTGATCATGGACTGCAGGAAACGGAGGGCTGAGCACTCTCCCATTCACATCGACAGGGCTATAGTGGAGCAGGTTGAGAGCTTCAAGTTCTTGGTGCCCACATCAGTAAGGCTTTATCATGGTCCACACACACCAACACAGTCATGAATAAATAAGGCATGACAATGCCTCTTCCCCTTCAGGAGGCTGAAAAGATTTGGCATAGGCCCTCAGATCCTCAAACGGTTCTACAGTTGCACCACTGATAGCATCTTGGCTGTACCAGGCCGAGGAAGTCCCTAAAAAATGTCAAAGACTCCAGCCACCCAAGTCATGGACTCTCTCCTACCTCACGGCAAGCGGTACCAATGCACCAAATCTGTAACCAACAGCCAACAGGACCCTGAACAGCTTCTACCCCACAAACCATAACACTGCTATATACTTAGTAACCCTCTAATGTCGATTGATGCACCGGTTCGTCAATCTAAGTAACATAATAAAAAAAACTCATAATAATCTGTCGGTTTAGTGTTTCTCAATCCACTGCGTCTGCCAATGTCGCACCTTCGCTTCTGCGGTGAAAGGTGGCAGAGCTAAATTGGTCTTCTCACGAAAACGTCTGTAGCATCTAAATGGTTTGACCTACACACTATTATGACCACTCTATGGAAAGGGAGACTCTCACGCAATGGTGTTCTCCGTGTCACTTGTCTAAAGTGTCACTCGTCTCTAGGTAACCGGTTCCCGGATTTTAAAAATAAATGGAAGTATGAATGTAGTTTTGTCACTACCCAAAAAGGGGTTCTGTCATGTTTTGTCATTTATTATCTTGTCTTGTCCCTGTGCTTCCCATTCTATTCGTTTCCCTCTGCTGGTCTTATTAGGTTCTTTCCCTCTTTCTATCCCTCTCTCTCCCCCTCCCTCTCTCACTCTCTCGCTCTCTCTTCTCTCTATCGTTCCGTTCCTGCTCCCAGCTGTTCCTATTCCCCTAATCAATCATTTAGTCTTCCCACACCTGTTCCCGATCCTTTCCCCTGATTAGAGTCCCTATTTCTTCCTTTGTGTTCCGTTCCTGTCCTGTCGGTTCCTTGTCTAGAATTCACCGTGCTGTGTTTGTGTATCGCCCTGTCGTGTCGTGTTTTCCTCAGATGCTGCGTGGTGAGCAGGTGTCTGAGTCTGTCTGGTTCAAGTGCCTTCCCGAGGCAACCTGCTGTTCACCTGCTGTTCAAGATCGAGTCTCCAGTTTGTCCTCGTCATTTCGAGTGAAAGTTGTGTTTTTTGTTTGTATTTACTTTACTGGATTAAAGACTCTGTTTTCGCCAAGTCGCTTTTGGGTCCTCTTTCACCTGCATGACAGAAGGAACCGACCAAGGAATGGACCCAGCGACTTCAGACGCTCGTTACACTGCCGTCGAGATCCAAGGAGCCATGCTCGGCAGACACGAGCAGGAATTGTCTGCTGCTCGCCATGCCGTGGAGAACCTGGCCGCTCAGGTTTCCGACCTCTCTGGACAGTTCCAGAGTCTACGTCTCGTGCCACCTGTTACTTCCTGGCCTGCCGAGCCTCAGAACCTAGGGTTAATAACCCACCTTGCTACTCCGGGCAGCCCACTGAGTGCCGCTCCTTTCTCACGCAGTGTGAGATTGTGTTCTCTCTCCAACCCAACACATACTCTAGAGAGAGAGCTCGGGTTGCTTACGTCATTTCACTCCTTACTGGCCGGGCTCGAGAATGGGGCACAGCTATCTGGGAGGCAAGGGCTGATTGCTCTAACAAGTTCCAGAACTTTAAAGAGAGATGATTCGGGTTTTTGACCGTTCAGTTTTTGGTAGGGAGGCTTCTAGGGCCCTGGCTTCCTTATGCCAAGGTGAACGGTCCATAACGGATTATTCTATTGAGTTTCGCACTCTTGCTGCCTCTAGTGAGTGGAACGAGCCGGCGCTGCTCGCTCGTTTTCTGGAGGGACTCCACGCAGTGGTTAAGGATGAGATTCTCTCCCGGGAGGTTCCTTCAGATGTGGACTTTTTGATTGCTCTCGCCATCCGCATAGAACGACGGGTAGATCTTCGTCACCGGGCTCGTGGAAGAGAGCTCGCATCAACGGTGTTTCCCTGCTCCGCATCGCAACCATCTCCCTCCTCTGGCTCAGAGACTGAGCCCATGCAGCTGGGAGGGATTCGCATCTCGACTAAGGAGAGGAAACGGAGGATCACCAACCGCCTGTGCCTCTATTGCGGAGTTGCTGGACATTTTGTTAATTCATGTCCAGTAAAAGCCAGAGCTCATCTGTAAGCGGAGGGCTACAGGTGAGCGCAACTACTCAAGTCTCTCCATCAAAATCCTGTACTACTTTGTCGGTCCATCTACGCTGGACCGGTTCGGGTGCTACATGTAGTGCCTTGATAGACTCTGGGGCTGAGGGTTGTTTCATGGACGAAGCATGGGTTCGGAAACATGACATTCCTTTCAGAGAGTTAGAGAAGCCTACGCCCATGTTCGCCTTAGATGGTAGTCATCTTCCCAGTATCAGATTTGAGACACTACCTTTAACCCTCACAGTATCTGGTAACCACAGTGAGACTATTTCTTTTTTGATTTTTCGTTCACCGTTTACACCTGTTGTTTTGGGTCATCCTGGCTAGTATGTCATAATCCTTCTATTAATTGGTCTAGTAATTCTATCCTATCCTGGAACGTTTCTTGTCATGTGAAGTGTTTAATGTCTGCCATCCCTCCCGTTTCTTCTGTCCCTACTTCTCAGGAGGAACCTGGCGATTTGACAGGAGTGCCGGAGGAATATCATGATCTGCGCACGGTCTTCAGTCGGTCCCGAGCCAACTCCCTTCCTCCTCACCGGTCGTATGATTGTAGTATTGATCTCCTTCCGGGGACCACTCCTCCTCGGGGTAGACTATACTCTCTGTCGGCTCCCGAACGTAAGGCTCTCGAGGATTATTTGTCTGTGTCTCTTGACGCCGGTACCATAGTGCCTTCTTCCTCTCCGGCCGGGGCGGGGTTCTTTTTGTTAAGAAGAAGGACGGTACTCTGCGCCCCTGCGTGGATTATCGAGGGCTGAATGACATAACGGTTAAGAATCGTTATCCGCTTCCCTTATGTCATCAGCCTTCGAGATTCTGCAGGGAGCCAGGTGCTTTACTAAGTTGGACCTTCGTAACGCTTACCATCTCGTGCGCATCAGAGAGGGGGACGAGTGGAAAACGCGTTTAACACTCCGTTAGGGCATTTTGAGTACCGGGTTCTGCCGTTTGGTCTCGCCAATGCGCCAGCTGTTTTTCAGGCATTAGTTAATGATGTTCTGAGAGACATGCTGAACATCTTTGTTTTTGTCTATCTTGACGATATCCTGATTTTTCTCCGTCACTCGAGATTCATGTTCAGCACGTTCGACGTGTTCTACAGCGCCTTTTTAGAGAATTGTCTCTACGTAAAGTCTGAGAAGTGCTCTTTCATGTCTCCTCCGTTACTTTTCTCGGTTCCGTTATTTCGCTGAAGGCATTCAGATGGATTCCGCTAAGGTCCAAGCTGTCAGTGATTGGCCCGCTCCAAGGTCACGTGTCGAGTTGCAGCGCTTTTTTAGGTTTCGCTAATTTCTATCGGCGTTTCATTCGTAATTTCGGTCAAGTTGCTGCCCCTCTCACAGCTCTTACTTCTGTCAAGACGTGTTTAAGTGGTCCGGTTCCGCCCAGGGAGCTTTTTGATCTTCTAAAAGAACGTTTTACGTCCGCTCCTATCCTCGTTACTCCTGACGTCACTAGACAATTCATTGTCGAGGTTGACGCTTCAGAGGTAGGCGTGGGAGCCATTCTATCCCAGCGCTTCCAGTCTGACGATAAGGTTCATCCTTGCGCTTATTTTCTCATCGCCTGTCGCCATCTGAGCGCAACTATGATGTGGGTAACCGTGAACTGCTCGCCATCCGCTTAGCCCTAGGCGAATGGCGACAGTGGTTGGAGGGGGCGACTTTCCTTTTGTCGTTTGGACAGACCATAAGAACCTTGAGTACATCCGTTCTGCCAAACGACTTAATGCCCGTCAAGCTCGTTGGGCGTTGTTTTTCGCTCGTTTGAGTTTGTGATTTCTTACCGTCCGGGTAGCAAGAACACCAAGCCTGATGCCTTATCCCGTCTGTTTAGTTCTTCTGTGGCTTCTACTGATCCCGAGGGGATTCTTCCTTATGGGCGTGTTGTCGGGTTAACAGTCTGGGAATTGAAAGACAGGTTAAGCAAGCACTCACGCACACTGGTGCCGCCGCGCGCTTGTCCTAGTAACCTCCTTTCGTTCCTGTTTCCACTGCCTGGCTGTTCTTCAGTGGGCTCACTCTGCCAAGTTAGCTGGTCATCCCGGTGTTCGAGGCACTCTTGCGTCTATTCGCCAGCGCTTTTGGTGGCCGACTCAGGAGCGTGACACGCGCCGCTTCGTGGCTGCTTGTTCGGACTGCGCGCAGACTAAGTCGGGTAACTCTCCTCCTGCCGGTCGTCCCAGACCGCTCCCCATTCCTTCTCGACCATGGTCTCACATCGCCCTAGACTTCATTACCGGTCTGCCTTTGTCTGCGGGAAGACTGTGATTCTTACGGTTGTCGATAGGTTCTCTAAGGCGGCACATTTCATTCCCTCGCTAAACTTCCTTCCGCTAAGGAGACGGCACAAATCATTATCGAGAATGTATTCAGAATTCATGGCCTCCCGGTTAGACGCCGTTTCAGACAGAGGCCCGCAATTCACGTCACAGTTTTGGAGGGAGTTCTGTCGTTTGGATTGGTGCGTCCGTCAGTCTCTCTTCCGGGTTTCATCCCCAGTCTAACGGTCAAGCAGAGAGGGCCAATCAGACGATTGTCGCATACTACGCAGCCTTTCTTTCAGAAACCCTGCGTCTTGGGCAGAACAGCTCCCTGGGCAGAATACGCCACAATTCGCTTTTCCTTCGTCTGCTACCGGGTTATTCTCCGTTTCAGAGTAGTCTAAGCACAGCCTCCTCTGTTCTCATCCCAGCTTGCCGAGTCCAGCTTCCCTCCGCTCAAGCGTTTGTCCAACGTTGTGAGCGCACCTGGAGGAGGGTGAGGTCTGCACTTTGCCGTTACAGGGCACAGACTGTGAGAGCCGCCACAAACGCAGGATTAAGAGTCCAAGGTATTGTTGCGGCCAGAGAGTGTGGCTTTCCACTCGCAACCTTCCTCTTACGACAGCTTCTCGTAAGTTGACTCCGCGGTTCATTGGTCCGTTCCGTGTCTCCCAGGTCGTCAATCCTGTCGCTGTGCGTACCGTTTTTCCGCGACATCTTCGCTCGTCCATCCTGTCTTCCATGTCTCCTGTGTCAAGCCCCTTCTTCGCACCCCGTTCGTCTTCCCTCCCCTCCCCACCCTGTCGAGAGCGCACCTATTTACAAGGTACATAAGATCATGGACATGCGTTCGGGACGGGGTCACCAATACTTAGTGGATTGGGAGGGTTACTGGTCCTGAGGAGAGGAGTTGGGTTCCGTCTCGGGACGTGCTGGACCGTTCACTCATTGATGATTTCGTTGTCGCCAGGATTCCTCCCTCGAGTGCCCAGGAGGCGCTCGGTGAGTGGGGGGTACTGTCATGTTTTGTCATTTATTATCTTTGTCTTGTCCCTGTGCTTCCCATTCTATTCGTTTCCCTGCTGGTCTTATTAGGTTCTTTTTCCTCTTTCTATCCCTCTCTCCCCCCTCCTCTCTTCTCACTCTCTCGCTCTCTCTTCTCTATCGTCTGCCCCTGCTCCCAGCTGTTCCTATTCCCCTAATCAAATCATTTAGTCTTCCCACACCTGTCTCCCGATCCTTTCTCCCTGATTAGAGTCCCTATTTCTTCCTTTGTGTCTGCTCCTGTCCTGTCGGTTCCTTGTCTAGAATTCACCGTGCTGTGTTTGTGTATCGCCCTGTCGTGTCGTGTTTTTCCTCAGATGCTGCGTGGTGAGCAGGTGTCTGAGTCTGTCTGGTTCAAGTGCCTTCCCGAGGCAACCTGCTGTTCACCTGCTGTTCAAGATCGAGTCTCCAGTTTGTCCTCGTCATTTCGAGTGAAAGTTGTGTTTTTTGTTTGTATTTACTTTACT
>NC_060189.1:54326192-54368781 GCF_021184085.1 Oncorhynchus gorbuscha | reverse complement strand
CCTGCATAACAGTAAGTTTAGTGGAGGTTTAATGTCAGTTCAGCGGAGGTTCAGAGTAGGTTTAGTGGAGGTTTGGTGTCGGTTCAGAGGAGAGGGCATTGATGGGACAGCCAAGGAGAAACAAAGACAGTCTGAACAGTCCTTGGACTTCCTCTGTTACATCTGGACACAGCATGCAGTCCTTGGTGTAATACTTTCAAACAGATGAAACAAAAAGCTACATGATTTGAATCTAAACAGCTAGCTAGCTGTCAAGCCAAAATATTGACTTTTCATCACGATCCTGCATCAATCTTTTCCAAAGAATACTGAGTGTACAAAACATTTGCCCTCAGAACAGCCTCAATTAGTCGGGGAAGGTGTGGAAAGCATTCCGCAGAGATTCTGGCCTATGTTGACTCCAAATCTTCCCACAGTTGTGTCAAGTTGGCAGGATGTCCTTTGAGTGGTGACTCATTCTTGATACACATGGGAAACTGTTGAATGTGAAAAACCCAACAGCGTTTCAGTTCTTGACACATTCAAACCGGTGCAACTGGCACCTACTACCATGCTCCGTTCAAAGGCACTTAAATATTTTGTCAATGTCTCAAACCTGTCTCCTTCCCTTCATCAACACTGATTCAAATTGATTTAACAGGTGACATCAATAAGGGTTCATAGTGTTCACCTGGATTTACCTGATCAGTCAATGTCATGGAAAGTGCAGGTGTTCCTAATGTGTATGTACAATATTTACAAAGCTCTCTGACTAGGATACCCCACAGCGCCATGGCAACAACAGAATAATATCTGGCGATGACTGATTTTTCCCACAACAACAACCAGACACTATATGTATGTTTGTAGTCATTGTGTCTCTCTCTGGGGGCCCATATACAGGAAGTGTAAATTGGGTTATTCAAAGGCTGGATGAGAATGATCTGTCCCCAGGCCTCTGTGGCCTCAGAGCAGCAGACCGTGTGTAAACGTCTGAGTCACCTCCTCTCTCTGGAGGCGTTAATGGAGCAACTTACACACTAAGATGGATGAGAAGGCCTTCAGCCAGCCATTCTCTATAGTCGATATACTATCACCAGACCAGAGGAGTTACTCACTCTGACTGGCTCATCTACATGATATACATGTGGAATGTATCTAAGTGCGCGCGCGCGCACACACACACACACACACACACACACACACACACACACACACACACACACACACACACACACACACACACACACACACACACACACACACACACACACACACACACACACACACACACACACACACACACACACACACACACACACACATAGATGAATGTACATACTTACCTAACTAATGTAATCGCACATTCTCAATGAGCTGGAGGAGAGGTCTAAGAGGAGGGAATATATTTTGAAAGGCAGTGGATCCTCTCATTATCAGTCCAGTCCTGTCCTTTTAGTAAATGGAGAATAAGTTATGGCCTTGGTGTTAATTCTTATTATTACTAATAAAGGTGCGCACACACACACACACACACACACACACACACACACACACACACACACACACACACACACACACACACACACACACACACACACACACACACACACACACACACACACACACACACACACACACACACACACACACACACACACACACACACACACACACACACACACACCCCTTGGAGGATAGATTCAGCTGTAGGGTAGAGCAGCAGCTGTGCCCATCTGGTGTCCCACCGTGAGGACTGTGGTCCCAGAGAGCCTCAACTCACTGAGAATCTGCCAGCTCTAACACTGATCCCACAACACACACCTATAGGCCCAAACCTGCCAAAGTTACCATTCCCACTCAAAGCCTCTCCCTGAGGAACCAGCACAGATGCACAGATGAAAACCAGGGCCTCAAAGTAATGTGTGAACACTGGGTTTAGACTAAATCTAAATCAATCAACACCGGACATGAAGATGGTCCATTCACCCACAGGAATAATAGATACAACATCCATCTAATGCCCCTATATCAGTCTATAGATTCAGATGCAACTACAGCCTGACATAATAATTGTTTACCATGCCACTAAAGCCTTGCTATCTTCAGGTTTATACCACAGAACACTAACAGTGTTCCAGAACACACACTGAGAGCCACTGGCATATCCTGGGCCCTGTGAATAAACACTCTGGCTCCAGGCATATCAACTGATATGTGTGTGTGTGTGTGTGTGTGTGTGTGTGTGTGTGTGTGTGTGTGTGTGTGTGTGTGTGTGTGTGTGTGTGTGTGTGTGTGTGTGTGTGTGTGTGTGTGTGTGTGTGTGTGTGTGTGTGTGTGTGTGTGTGTGTGTGTGTGTGTGTGTGTGTGTACTGTACCTGTGACATTGTGTTTGCCTTGCCATGCGAGAAACTCATTGCTAAGCCATGGGGAGGTTTTAGGCATTTTGATTGTTGTCGATGGGGGGGACGAATGCAGACACGCATGGGAGAGAGCTGTGAAATGATTCATGAAAGCCGCGTTCTAGTCATTGATGTGCTGCCGTCGACTTTGGATGAATTGAGTACTTAGCTGAGAGAGAGAGAGGGTAACAGAATGGAATATGGAGTTTGTATATGCTTTAGCGGCATACCATGGATATTTTGTATACATAAAGTTTACCTTAATGTACTGTGTATGACATCACACATGGACATTTGCTGTATTATTAGCTGTGTGTACACTCACTGATCTAAAATCCCAAAATATAAAACATGCATTGGGTGTACTCTTGTCTAAAGAAGTGTGAGTATTTTTTGCCATTTGGTGGAATCTGTACATGCTGCACTCTTGAGTCAATTTTTCGGGTTCTGATTCCGGACCCTCCACTGTTAAAGTTTGAGTCCTGGACTGAGTCGTGAAACGTCAGAAAGACACTGTGTGAATAGTGGCGGGAGGTGGCCTAGCAGTTAGAGTGTTGGACCATTAACTAGTCCCGAGGTGAAACATCTGTCCGTGGCAATTGACTAAGGCACTGAGCCTTAATTGCTCCAGGGTCGCTGTTGATAATGGCTGATCAAAAAACACATTTCCAATTCGCATGTGTATAATTCATACTTGTACATGTGTGAAAAAGGACAAATATAAGTGTAGTGGGATCTACATCTGTTTATATTAGTTACTGTGCTGTTACTAAGCAGTAATGCATTACGGCAGTGTTACGTTACTACACCTAATAGGAAATGCACATGCGCACTGGAATGCCGCGAACTGTAGAGCACGAGGGGTTTTGACTAAACGAAAACTAACTGTACTCCCGTCTCCTGCCTGGTCATTTCTCCACAACACAAATATTACAGTGGCGACGAGGTGATTAAACTACATAAACGGACATTGCTTGAAGGGAAGAATGTTGCGTGAGTAATGAAACTCAAAATAATTATGTAATTCGTCAGTTATTTTTCATTTTCTTTCGCCAGTATAGAAGGCTAACCACTGCTAGCACTGCTAGTACAGTATTCAGGAGCTGCCAAGTAGCAAGACTATTGGAGTCCAGAATAGCGACACTGCCCTCTGGTGGTTAAATTTTAAATAACTGTCTCATTGAACCCATTGAAATTAGGCAATCTCAGTGGAGAAATATCGGCAAGAAAAAAAAGGAAGAATGAACGTAACACGGTGTGTACATTATTACAAATGAGTGCAGTGAATGAAGTAGAAACTTCTGAAGTGAATAATTGGATGAAAATTAAGGAATACAAGGAATAAGGAAACTGAACAATTAACTGTGAAAATGGCAACCATTGGTCGAGTACCAGAGTTTGAGGCTACAAAAGAGGATTTTGATTCCTATTTGGAGCGTTTTGAGCGTTGGCTGGCTGCAAATGAAATCAAAGATGGAAAGAAAGCAGACATATTTCTCAGTGTTTTGGGTCCAACTGAGTATGGATTGCTGAAAGGTCTCATTGAACCAATGAAAGCAGTGGAGTTGAACTATGCAGAACTGACTGAAACTCTTAAGGTATTTCAAGCCTAAGCCAATTCTCATTGCAGAACGTTTCAGATTTTACCAACGTCACCAGAGTCAAGGGGAAACCGTGGCTGACTACATCCTTGCTTTGAAAAGGCTGGCAAGTACATGTGAGTTTGCACGATTTCTTGATGATGCTCTCCGAGACAAGTTTGTATGTGGTCTCACAGGTGAAGCATATCACAGAAGGCTCCTGTCAGAGAAGGACCTGACCTTTAAGAAAGCCTGTGATATAGCACTTGGACTCAAGTTTGCCCACAGGGATACTATTGAGCTATCGGTCCTTCTGTAACTCAGTTGGTAGAGCATGGCGCTTGTAACGCCAGGGTAGTGGGTTCGATCCCCGGGACCACCCATACGTAGAATGTATGCACACATGACTGTAATTCGCTTTGGATAAAAGCGTCTGCTAAATGGCATATATTATTATTATTATACTATCGGGACATGCAGAACGTCAGAAAGGTGTTCACAAGGTCAGTGATGCACGTGGTGAAAAAAGCTCACAAAAGTCACACTTTTTTCAGTCCCGTCCTCAAGGTTACACAAGAACAAAGCAGCCCACATCTCAAAGGTCTAAGCCAAGTTGCTACAGATGTGGGGGAGATAATCATCAGCACAGTGAATTTCGATTCCAAAAGGAAAAGTGCCACAATTGTGGAAAGGTTGGACATTTACAGAGAGTGTGTAAAGCCTCGAAACGCACGGCAAGAGCGCACAAAGTGTCAGACGCAGCACAAGACGAGGAAGGTACAACTGAAACATTATTGGAACTGTTCACAGTGTACACACCTCAACAACTAAAAGATGGAATCTATCTCAACATGGAGTTTGCGGGAAAACCAGTAAAAATGCAGCTGGACACTGGAGCGTCTGTATCTCTGGTTCCAGAGAGACTCTACAAAGAAAAACTGAAAGAGTGTCCTCTTCAGCCTGTGTCCATCCGCCTTTCTTCATACACTGGTGACACTATTCCTGTGTTAGGGCAGATCCAGGTACCAGTCCGGTATGAGGGGAAGGAGTGGACACTACCGCTTGTCATTGTTAAAGGAGAAAAATCAGCCTTTCCAGGCAGAAACTGGCTACAAAAGATCAAGTTGAACTGGGGAGAAATCTTCAGTCTGAGAAATGACAAACCAGTGAGTCAGGCTACACTCACTAACATGCTGGAGAAGCACAAAGAACTTTTCAAAGATGGCTACGGTGAAATACAAGACTTCACAGCAAAAGTCAGAGTGCAAGAAGGAACCAAGCCTATCTTTCACAAACCACGTCCAGTTCCCTATGCTCTTAAGGAAGCAGTAGAGAAGGAACTGGACCGCCTCCAGAAGAATAACATAATAACGAAAGTAGCGAGGAGCGACTGGGCCGCTCCGATTGTTGTAGTCCCAAAGAAAGACAAGACCATCAGAATGTGCGGTGACTACAAGGTCACAGTAAATCGCTGCATACTACCAGAGGAATATCCACTACCAAACGCTGAAGATCTGTTTGCCACTCTAGCTGGTGGGAAGGTTTTCAGTAAGCTGGACCTGGCATTCGCTTATCAGCAACTGAAGCTGGATCCGGAGTCAGAACAGTATCTGACCATCAATACACACAAGGGGCTATATAGATTCAATCGCTTGGCCTATGGAATCTCGACAGCTCCAGCGATATTCCAACAAACAATGGATCAGATCTTGGACGGTATAGACCATGTTGTGTGCTTCATGGACGACATCCTCGTGTCAGCACCAACCATTGGAGAGCACCTTGTAGTGCTGGACAAAGTGATGTCAAGACTGGAGAAATACGGAGTGAGAATGAAACGCAGCAAGTGTGAGTTCCTCCAGGACTCAGTGGAGTATCTCGGATACAAGATTGATGCACAAGGCCTGCACCCAACCAACAGTAAGGTGGAAGCAATCGTAAACGCACCAGCACCCACAAATATCTCAGAGCTGAGGTCATTTTTGGGGCTCCTGAACTATTACGGAAAGTTTGTGGCAAACTTGTCCACAGTGTTGCATCCGCTTCACCAACTGCTGCAGGCCGATACAAAGTGGAATTGGTCCCCACAATGCGAAGAAGCATTCAAGACTTGCAAACAGCGTCTGCTAAAGAGCAAGTGGCTTGCCCACTATAACACAGAGATGAAGCTGAGACTCGCGTGTGATGCATCTCCATACGGAGAAGGAGCCGTCACCTCACATGTTCTACCGTCAGGTGAAGAACACCCTATTGCATTTGCATCACGGACTCTGTCACCAAGTGAGAAAAATTATGCTCAAATTGAGAAGGAAGCCCTGAGCATAATTTTCGGAGTGAAGAAGTTTCACAAAGACCCAGTGCTTTCCAAAGTCTTGGACTTAACATTAGGCGGTTGGCCAACCTTCGTAAATGACGATAACCTTCGTCCATTCATCGACAAGAAAGACCAGTTGTCCACTGATCAAGCGTGTGTTCTGTGGGGATCAAGGGTGGTGGTACCTCACAAATTCCAGAGGAGACTGCTATCTGACCTGCATGATGGACATCCAGGGATCACTCGAATGAAAGCACTCGCTCGCAGTTATCTGTAGTGGCCTGGACTGGATCAGGACATTCAACTGCATGTAGGCCACTGCTCACCTTGTGGTTGTAACGTCGTTCGTCTGTTGAAAGAAGAGAGTCAGACCGAAGCGCAGCGTGTAGGTTACTCATGACTTTAATGAAAGATACGACGGTACAATAAATAACTGAAATACGAAAACAACAAACGAAACGTGAAACTAATTACAGCCTATCTGGTGAATACATTACAAAGACAGGAACAAACACCCACAAAATACAAAGCGAACTCAGGCTACCTAAATACGGTTCCCAATCAGAGACAACGATAAGCACCTGACTCTAATTGAGAATCGCCTCAGGCAGCCAAGCCTATACAACACCCCTAATCAGCCGCGATCCCAAATAATACAAACCCCAATACGAAACACAACATATAAACCCATGTCACACCCTGGCCTACCCAAACATATAACAAAAACACAAAATACAATGACCATGGCGTGACAGTGGTGAAGCTGTTCGCAACAATCCTGCTGCTGCACCTCTTCATCCATGGTCCTGGGCTGCTACACCTTGGGAAGCTGTTCACAACAAGCCTGCTGCTGCCCCTTCTTCATCCATGGTCCTGGGCTGCTGCACCTCTTCATCCATGGTCCTGGGCTGCTGCACCTCTTCATCCATGGTCCTGGGCTGCTACACCTCTTCATTCATGGTCCTGGGCTGCTGCACCTCTTCATCCATGGTCCTGGGCTGCTACACCTCTTCATTCATGGTCCTGGGCTGCTGCACCTCTTCATCCATGGTCCTGGGCTGCTACACCTCTTCATCCATGGTCCTGGGCTGCTGCACCTCTTCATTCATGGTCCTGGGCTGCTACACCTCTTCATTCATGGTCCTGGGCTGCTACACCTCTTCATCCATGGTCCTGGGCTGCTACACCTTGGGAACGCATCCATGTGAATTACGCCGAAATTGACAAGTAATATTTCCTTGTTGTCGTCGATGTCCATTCCAAGTGGATGGAAGTGTTTCCTACTCAACTGACCACAGCTGAGAAGACCATCAATCTTCTCAGACACCTGTTTGCATCCTTTGGACTAGTCAAGGAGCTCGTATCGGACAATGGCCATCCGTTCACGTCAAACGATTTTGAAATTTTTCTCAAGAACAACGGCGTAAGGCACATCCTGTCACCACCTTACCATCCGGCATCAAACGGAGCAGCGGAGAGAGCCGTGCAAACCTTTAAGAAGGCCTGGACTAGACTCGAGGTTCAGTCTGTGCCCATCCACCAAAGGCTTCCCCGGTTCCTGTTTACTTACCATAACACCCCACACACAGTAACGGAATGTACACCAGCTGAACTGTTTCTGAAACGCCAACCACGAACCCGCCTGACATTGTTGAAACCAGACTTGTCAAGCACTGTGGCAAAGCACCAGCTACAGCAGAAGAAAGCTCATGACAGACACTCAAAGACTGTCAGAGAATTCAAAGAGGAAGAGAGTGTGATGGTACGTGATTTCAGACACCCTAAGCGCCTGTGGAACTCAGGTGTGATCTTGCAACGCAGAGGACCTTTGACTTACCAAGTCCAAATTGGTCATCGCCAGGTCAATGTTCATGTGGATCATCTGCTACGGTCCAACGCCCCAGCCGAGACATGCCGAGAGGACAAGAACAATAACGACCCCCAGGACTATTCTCCTGACTGTGGACGTACGGGAAAGACAGAGCCTGACCTTCCACCCGAACCTGGCCCACCACCGGAAGCCCAGGAGGAGCGGAGGTATCCTATTCGACAGCGAAGGGCACCTCAAAAGCTTGACCTGTGAGTTGAGCTGGTTAAGGAGGTAACGGACAGTAAAACAAACACTTTAATATGTCCTAGATAAAAGGAAAGAAAAAGGACATTACCTGGGTTAGTTATTAGGACACAAACTCCATCTTCGGGGCAGAATAATCACCTGGATTTGTGCTGGGCTCTGAAAAGTCTGCTTCAACCCAGTAGTTGAAAAATGTTTAAGAATGTATTGTTCAGATATTGCATTAGTAGTTACCTAACATATTTACCTTGTTCTCTGGGAGTTAAACACTATGGGGGAGGAGTGTAGTATCTGGGATCTACATCTGTTTATATTAGTTACTGTGCTGTAACTAAGCAGTAATGCATTACGGCAGTGTTACGTTACTACACCTAATAGGAAATGCACATGCGCACTGGAATGCCACGAACTGTAGAGCACGAGGGGTTTTGACTAAACGAAAACTAACTGTACTCCCGTCTCCTGCCTGGTCATTTCTCCACAACACAAATATTACAATAAGCACCCACCAAATTCTTATTGTAGTGACTGAATCATTGGCTCACACTCTGGATTGTGCATTACTGCAATGAGCTTGACTAAATACCCACCATGAATCAAGCCCCGGGGGCCCCGACGCCGAATGGAAGGCGTTACATATCACTTAAGCTGCCAATCACACTTGACTGACAGCTTGTCTTTCACCTAATTAAAAGGTTCACCTCACCTCAGACTTCAGGTCAGGATAAGAGTATCCACACATTCTACCCTAGATGATCCAGCAGTAAACTGCAACCAGATTAAAAAACGGATCTGGACATTTCAACCAGCTTTTCCCACTGGGATAGAATCCCAAAACAGCAATATAATACTTCTCAACAAGTAATGTTTCAGGGGGTTTGGGAAATGTATACAAGACTAATACATCGGAATTCAGTGGCGGAGTTCAAGGGTTACCAGGGCAATTTAAACTGATTGACTGAACAGCTGGTGGATATGTCCTGGTGAAAATAGAGACCAGTTAAGGTTATCGGTGAAAACAGACCAGCTCCTCTCATACACAATTACAGAACCCCACCCAACACCCACATCAGAGCAAGAGAGAGAAAGTTAGAGACAGCGAGTACCAGGAAAGAGTGTTAGAGACAGAGAGAGAGAGAGAGAGAGAGAAGAGAGAAAGATAGTTAGAGAGAGAGAGAGAACAAAGAGAGAGAGGTAACTTCCACAAAGCTGTGAACGAGCTGAGAGACAAGGCAAGAAGGGCCTTCTATGCCATCAAAATGAAAATAAAATTTGAAATACCAATTAGGATCTGGCTAAAAATGCTTGAACCAGTTATAGATACTATTGCCCTTTGTGGTTGTGAGGTTTGGGGTCCTCTCACCAACCAGGAATTCAAAATGGGACAAACACCAAATTGAGACTCTGCATGTAGAATTCTGCAAAAATATACTCTGTGTACAATGTAAAACACCAAATAATACATGCAGAGCAGAATTAGGCTGATAATCACTAATTATCCAAATCCAGAAAAGAGCAGTTAAATTCTACAACTAACTAAAAGGAAGCGATTCCCAAACCTTCCATAACAAAGCCAACACTTACAGAGAGATGAACCTGGAGAAGAGTCCCCTAAGCAAGCTGGTCCTGGGGCTCTGTTCACAAACACAAACACACCCCACAGAGCTCCAGGAGAGCAGCACAATTAGACCCAACCAAATAATGAGAAAGCAAACAATAACTAGTTGACACACTGGAAAGAATTAACCCCAAAAAATGAGCAAATTGGAATGCTATCTGGAATACCTACTTCTACAGTTTGATATTGTAGTATAATAACAACGAAGGCGGGAGACTATGGGGGAATGAATCATTCCTGACCTCTGTGACTGACCCAAAATGAAGAAAATCCTTGACCATGTACCAACTCAGTAAGCATAGCCTTGCACACTGCCCACAAAATGAGGCGGAAACTGAGCTGCACTTCCTAACCTCTTGCCAAATGTATGACCCCCTTAGAGACACATATTTCCCACAGATTGTATGGACTCACAAAGATGTTTTTTATTTAAATCAAACGATGATAAACTCCCATATGTGTTAAGGGAAATGCAGCAACGTGCAGTAAGATTTGTGGCCAATTGCCATGAGAAAAGGGCAGCCAGTACATCACAAACAACATTGTAAATACTACCAATATGTATCTGTTTATTTATCTTCCACTACTGCAGCTATTTGCACATAGCTAAAACCCTGTACATAGCTGATAATATAACACGTTATCTCTTTATCTTCAGCTGCAATGTTTACTGTTCATTTGTTGTTTATCTTGTTTTGTGTCTTCTCACTTTTGTTTATTGTTTATTTCACTTGCTTTGGCAATGTAAACACATGTTTACCATGCCAATAAAGCCCCTTTAATTGAATTAAAAGAGAGAGGAAGAGAGAGAGACTACCACAGAGAGAGAGAGTACCAGAGAGAGTTAGAGAGAGAGAGAGAGAGAGTACCAGAGAGGGAGAGAGAGACTACCAGAGAGAGAGAGAGAGTGAGAGTGTACCAGAGAGAGTTAGAGAGAGAGAGAGAGAGTACCAGAGAGAGAGAGACTACCAGAGAGAGAGAGAGAGAGAGTACCAGAGAGTTAGAGAGAAAGAGAGAGAGCGCAAGAGAGAGAGAGAGTACCAGAGAGAGTTAGAGAGAGAGAGACTACCAGAGAGAGAGAGTTAGAGAGAGAGTTAGAGAGAGAGACTTAGAGAGAGAGCGCGAGAGAGAGAGAGAGAGAGAGAGAGAGAGAGAGAGAGAGAGAGAGAGAGAGAGAGAGAGAGAGAGAGAGAGACTACCAGAGATAATTAGAGAGAGAGAGAGAGACTAGAGAGAGAGAGAGAGAGAGAGAGAGAGAGAGAGAGAGAGAGAGAGAGAGAGAGAGAGAGAGAGAGAGAGAGAGACTACCAGAGATAATTAGAGAGAGAGAGAGAGAGAGAGAGAGAGAGAGAGAGAGAGAGAGAGAGAGAGAGAGAGAGAGAGAGAGAGAGAGAGAGAGAGAGAGACCAGAGATAGAGAGAGAGAGAGAGAGAGAGAGAGAGAGAGAGAGAGAGAGAGAGAGAGAGAGAGAGAGAGAGAGAGAGAGAGAGACTACCAGAGATAATTAGAGAGAGAGAGAGAGAGAGAGAGAGAGAGAGAGAGAGAGAGAGAGAGAGAGAGAGAGAGAGAGAGAGAGAGACTACCAGAGATAATTAGAGAGAGAGAGAGAGAGAGAGAGACTACCAGAGATAATTAGAGAGAGAGAGAGAGAGAGAGAGAGAGACTACAGAGATAATTAGAGAGAGAGAGAGAGAGAGAGAGAGAGACTACCAGAGATAATTAGAGAGAGAGAGAGAGAGAGAGAGAGAGAGAGAGAGAGAGAGAGAGAGAGAGAGAGAGAGACTACCAGAGATAATTAGAGAGAGAGAGAGAGAGAGAGAGAGAGAGAGAGAGAGAGAGAGAGAGAGAGAGAGAGAGAGAGAGAGAGAGAGAGAGAGAGAGAGAGAGACTACCAGAGATAATTAGAGAGAGAGAGAGAGAGAGAGAGAGAGAGAGAGACTACCAGAGATAATTAGAGAGAGAGAGAGAGAGAGAGAGTGAGAGAGAGAGAGAGAGAGAGAGAGAGAGAGAGAGAGAGAGAGAGAGAGAGAGAGAGAGAGAGAGAGAGAGAGAGAGAGAGAGAGAGACTACCAGAGAGAGACTACCAGAGAGAGTTAGAGAGTATAATGCTATTTGGCCCTACACAGAGAGTACACAGCGGCAGAATACCTGACCACTGTGACTGACCCAAAATTAAGGAAAGCTTTGACTATGTACAGACTCAGTGAGCATAGCCTTGCTATTGAGAAAGGCCGCCGTAGGCAGACATGGCTCTCAAGAGAAGACAGGCTATGTGCTCACTGCCCACAAAATGAAGTGGAAACTGAGCTGCACTTCCTAACCTCCTGCCCAATGTATGACCATATTAGAGAGACATATTTCCCTCAGATTACACAGATCCACAAAGAATTCGAAAACAAATCCAATTTTGAAAAACTCCCATATCTACTGGGTGAAATTCCACAGTGTGCCATGAGAGTAGCAGGATTTGTGACCTGTTGCCACGAGAAAAGGGCAACCAGTGAAGAACAAACGCCATTGTAAATACAACCCATATTTATGCTTATTTATTTTATATTGTGTCCTTTAACCATTTGTTGAAACACTGTATATATATAATATGACATTTGTAATGTCTTTACTGTTTTGAAACTTCTGTATGTGTAATGTTTACTGTTCATTTTTGTTGTTTTTCACTTTATATATTCACTTTGTATGTTGTCTACCTCACTTGCTTTGGCAATGTTAACACATGTTTCCCATGCCAATAAAGCCCTTGAATTGAATTGAGTGAGAGAGAGAGAGAGAGAGAGAGAGAGAGAGAGAGAGAGAGAGAGAGAGAGAGAGAGAGAGAGAGAGACTACCAGAGAGAGAGAGAGAGAGTACCAGAGAGAGTTAGAGAGAGAGAGAGAGAGACTACCAGAGAGAGAGAGAGAGAGAGTACCAGAGAGAGTTAGAGAGAGAGAGAGAGAGTTAGAGAGAGAGAGAATACCAGAGAGAGTTAGAGAGAGAGCGCGAGAGAGCGAGAGAGAGAGAGAGAGTACCAGAGAGAGTTAGAGAGGCAAATTATTCATAATAAAAATGATATATCCCTACTACACCCACACATTAATTTTCAACATTAATGTTTTGCGCCCTTTGCTTTGGAATACTTACTTCTACAGTTTGATATAGTAATATAATAACAACGAAGGCAGGAGACTGTGGGGGAATGAATCCTTTTCTAAAGGTACACGCCACAAAAGTTCAAAGATCTCCGAAATACAACAACATGAAAACTTAGTTTATGAAGTCTGGTTTTTGCGTACCACAAGCTCACACTATGCTACTATAATAATAATACTGTATGTTTAGTATTCAATTGGATTAATACAGTTTAATGGAAATTCCTTTGAATTGTTCCAAGAGCCAAGGTAACTCCTTCTATGGGTTATGTGATAAGATAAGCTTAGTGAACAACGGTTCAGTAAATCTGAGGGGATAGACACATTCATTTTCGATTTTCTCTGTGTGTAGCCTCCACGGATGAAATGTGTGGTAATGTATTTGATGTTGGCTTTACAGGAGGCAATAAAATACATTTAAATTGCACGTTTATATGTCTTCGAGCAATTTGATACTGGACATCATGACAGAACTGGGTCAAGGAGACTCCTGGATGAGTCATCAAAAAATGAATACAACACTTTTATCATAGGACCCCCTGTCGTTTCCTTCATGAACAACGAATGGCCTGTTACTGTACTTATACAACATGACCAGTTGAGAGAGGTCAACACCAGGCTACCTAGGCGTTTAGCTCTGTGGTCTAACACAGGCTTGAATGGCCTGTTACTGTACTTATACAACATGACCAGTTGAGAGAGGTCAACACCAGGCTACCTAGGCGTTTAGCTCTGTGGTCTAACACAGGCTTGAATGGCCTGTTACTGTACTTATACAACATGACCAGTTGAGAGAGGTCAACACCAGGCTACCTAGGCGTTTAGCTCTGTGGTCTAACACAGGCTTGAATGGCCTGTTACTGTACTTATACAACATGACCAGTTGAGAGAGGTCAACACCAGGCTACCTAGGCGTTTAGCTCTGTGGTCTAACACAGGCTTGAATGGCCTGTTACTGTACTTATACAACATGACCAGTTGAGAGAGGTCAACACCAGGCTACCTAGGCGTTTAGCTCTGTGGTCTAACACAGGCTTGAATGGCCTGTTACTGAACTTATACAACATGACCAGTTGAGAGAGGTCAACACCAGGCTACCTAGGCGTTTAGCTCTGTGGTCTAACACAGGCTTGAATGGCCTGTTACTGTACTTATACAACATGACCAGTTGAGAGAGGTCAACACCAGGCTACCTAGGCGTTTAGCTCTGTGGTCTAACACAGGCTTGTGGCCAGCAGGACTTGAACATGCAAAACTTGAGACCCGGTTAATGACACTCTAAAGCTCCGATATTTTACTTGAAAAGTACTACTTGGCCGACACAGGCCATTGTCAAATATTTGTGCTCAGTGACCGACCTCTTTTAATATACGTGAAACTTAAACGAGAGTGTAAAGCATTTTCTATGTTTTAAATGGTTAGTCATAGTCTGGGCTGAAACAGAACATAGTAAGGTATTTAAGTTTTCACCCTCAAGGCAATATATCTCTTCAGCACCCCAGCTTCTACCGCACCAGAATCATAACAGAACCAAATGGAACACTATCAATACACACTAAATTCAAATCGATCAATACTTGTCTTGCCAAGGGGCCTACCCAAGGACTTGCTACAATTTATTGCCATGGCGATAATTCTGAAAATCCCCCAAAGCCTAAAATGGGAAACTATCACCATAAAAACTCTTTTAGGCTCGGTTTGAGTGATTTGTTTGGACATTTGTGATGTGAGGTTTCAGCTCGCTGTGTGGAGAGTGAAAAGTCTTTAGCTACAGGCAGTGTTGTAAAATACAGCAGGTAGCCTAGCGGTTAAGAGAGCTGGGCTAGTAACTGAAAGGTCGCTGGTTTGAATCCCCGAGTTGATTAGGTGAAAAATCCATGGATGTGCTCTTGAGCAAGGCACTTAACCCTAGTTGCTCTGGATAAGGTTTCTGTTAAATGACTCAGATGTGATGTCCTGTTCCTGTATGTGATGTCTCAGATTGACGTATACATGATTTGTGCGCATGGTGTAATGAGTGTACTTGGTTGATGTGGTCCCCTGTAATTCTAGCAGATGTTTCATCTTCCTGTAGAGGAGGTGAATGGTGCTTCTGCTCTACTTCATCAGGCTGGAGTCCTTCTCCCTGTGGAGGGCTGGAGGTGCACGTAGAAGTCACAGCAGCATGGGACGCATGTAATCCTGCTGCACCTCGCTGCCTGCCCTCCACACGCACACGCAGACACACACTTTTCCTATCTCTCCCACACTCTGCAGACCATTTCCAAATTACAGTCACACTTGTCTTTAATTTGATTAATTCTCAGGCTTTTAAACCCCATTTCTCCCTGGGACACTATTCATTTCACAAAAGCTCATTTTCTCTGGATCATTCCCCTGAAATGATAACTTCAAATGTCTGCTCTCTGAAACCTCTTTCTCTTATCAGTCCCTTTCTCTCATTAGGCCTATTGGGGAACCTGCACATTAGCTTTACATTCATGGAGCAATACTTCATAAAGTCTCATTCAGTGGAGTGCACTTGCCTCCCTGCTAAACCTACTGTTTAACATCTATCGTATCTGAAATTAGAAGGGAGGAAAGTCCTGACTTACTGCCTTTACAGTACGCTGGGGGAGTGATGTTACGTGATGAAATGCTGCTTAGGGCTGATAAGAAAGCCAATGAAAATCAAACGTAAAGAGTTGTTCTGTCGTTATTGGTTACGCAAAGGAAGCGGTGAGGGAGCAAAGCCGTGTATGACTTGCCTGTGAGCTCTGTACTACACACAACAAGTACCACACATACTGTAACTGAGCTCTGGAGAGAACGATAGGTGTAGTTGCCCCTTATGTGAGAACATATGTTGTGCTAATATGACATTTCAGTGTACTGTATGTTTACCAGGGCGAGGACTGGTTTAAGTGCTATTTACTGTCAGTGTTTGCAATATGTTGAGTAATGAAAAACAGTAACATAACCAGCATGTCATTCCATCTACTTTAATGCAGAGACTAGAAACAGAGAGCATGCCAGATTGCAGTCCCTGTTCCCTGTCTCGGAAGATAGCGTTGTCAGTCGAACAGTTGGATAGGAAAGATGTTGTTAACGCCAAAACGAGATGTTGAGCGATGTTGACGAGAATCCAATTTACTTCAATATGCTCCCTGAAAAGCCTAATTAGTTTGAAAATGTCAACTTTCAAACTGAAGCGGAAAGGCACGCGCACTGATCATCTCCACCAGATCTGGGGCCTGCTGCTGTGCTCAGCCTCTCCTCATTAACCGCCTTTCTGTTCGAAAGTGTTTCATTTTTAGAGAAGATGAGCTTCACTGTTCCAAGTGGCTTGGCTTCAATTTGTTTTTGGAACCGCGATCAAAGCAACGTTTCAGGAGACACTTTCTCCTCGTTCCTTCAGTTCAAACAACAAAGGTGTCTCTGATTCAAACCTTCCAACTCTCCCTACTCTTAGCAAGGTTGACCTGCCTGACATGCCTCAGTACCTTGAACCACTGTGGCAGTACGATACCATAGATCGTAGGTTAACTCTCGTCTGGCTGTGGAGGGCCTATCCTTATATTCCCCCTTCACCTGATGTCCTGACTGCAGCATTGAACCCTGAATGCAACCCAGGATGACAGACTGACAAGCCCCTGCCTCCTGAGGTTAGCTGATACTCTTATTCCACCCACTCTTATTGGATGCATCCCAAACGGCACCATATTCCTATGCTCTACTTTTTTACCAGGGATACCATTTGGGATACATAATTTATATCCAATCGTATTAAGTCCCCTCTGAATGAACCAGCCCTGCAGGCTGGAGATACCACATGACAGAGCTCATAACAGCTTGCTTGATTACTTCGCCCTTCCCAGCAGCCTTAGCAGCTTGGGTTCCACCATGTTCCCTTGCCCGAGTCGCTGCTGCTTCTTTTCCTTCACACACTGAGGAGAAGGAAGAGGTGATGTGGTGTGGTTTACCCAGCATGCTCTAGGTCGGACCCACTTTAGTGGGCGGCTAATGATATGTCTGAAACACTGTGAGTGAGTGACCTGCCCTAAGTCAGTCAGCATGTTATAGACAGACTGGTGGTGTTTTCATCATAAGTATGCTCACCACACACACACACACACACACACACACACACACACACACACACACACACACACACACACACACACACACACACACACACACACACACACACACACACACACACACACACACACACACACACACACACACACACACACACACACACACACACACACACACACACACACACACACACTCTGACACACACACACAACCTTCCATCTCCATATAACAGGCTGACTGATTCTGATCAGGGCACTCACAGAGGAAAGCAAGATGAAGCTTTTGACCAAAGGTATATTGTATCATCATGCCGCAAGAGAAAAGGTCTTGACCCTTCTTAACTGTTGGAAAATCCCTGAAATCACAGTATATCGACGGGAGAATAGTATTTTCACCAATTCCAAACGCACACCCATTATACACATACATTCAAGAACAATGCAACAGTCATTTATTATGCAAATCGTTTACATAAGATTGATTTACATACGGATAATTTACACGAGAGTCATTTAACATAAGAATCCATAGAATTACATATGTGGGAATGTGCAGGATTGCAACTCCTGAGCATACAGTACAGAGAAACCACACCTCAGTCTTCTCCTATTGTTTACTCAGTATAACCTCCCTCCTAGAAGAAGAATGGGCGGACACACCTATTTATGAATTCCAGTCAATTTGTCACAGTGACACATTTATTGGTTGGCTGGGGGAGTGTATTAAAGTGTGGTGTTGCTGGTGTAATAAATGTTACCGTTCTTCTCCTTTGATGAGCACCTACGGCTATATAGTCTGTAATTTAGTGTGTAGAGAAACTACACCGTGGACAGTTCATCTTAGAAATATGATCATTACTACTGGGCAATTAGATTTAAGAAAGCACAACCTTCTTCCAAAATGAGGGTTTTTGTTATTACTGTTAGAAACATGTTTCAGGGAAAATAATAATACATTTTCTTGTTTTATCGTCTGCTTTTGGCTCACAGTATTCTTTTCAAACCCAAGTTCTACCCACACATTTCTAACAGGTAAAATGTTTGAAAGAATAACAATAACCTCAAATAAAGTTGACTTGAGGATACAATGTTCTCAGAGTAAAGAAAATGTTTGGCATTGTATCTATTGTGAAGGACGTCTATGCTGAGAGTATTATTCAATGCTAATGCAGTGCCATCATGTACAACAACAGTTCAATCCAGGCTATCTCTGATAATAATCATTTAAAAAATGTACACAATGATTGAGAAAAGAGCTCAAAATAGGTATTTGTACATTCACGAGGAGCCTTGTCTGACAATCCAACTGTTTCAAGATCTACTGGTGAACTCTAGCTTAACCTTTGTACATCAATGGCCTCTTTCAATGTCTTTCATTAGACCGTTTCGATGTTTGCAGTGGATTATTTTGCGTCGTTTGCATTGCCAACCATTGTCATGCCTATTGAGAAGGTCTTGAAACCCCGTGTTTGACTGAAGGGACCGTAATCAAATGCATTCAGTTCATGTTGATGTATTATTGTCTTGCTTGGTAAGATCCACCCCAATATGAAGTGGAACTTCAGTGGATCATCAAAAGGACATTGGAAACACTATGTAAACCTTTCCAGTCTGTTTATGAATGCACGCACACGCAAACGTGCACCTACGAATACGCATATAAATAGTATTTTTGTTGTCTCTTGGTGTTTACATTTTCGTATTTGATTTGTTTAAATCATGTAATATATGCTTATGTTGGTCTTGTGTATAACTGTTCTGTACTTTGTCATGTATATTTCTACCTTTTATGTGGACCAGAGGAAGAGTAGCTGCTGCATGTGAAGTAGCTAATGTAGCTAATCCTAATAAACTCAACTAAACTAGTGGAGCTGAGGGATGGGACTAAAAAAGTATTGTAAAATATACTGTGTTCATAAAATATATATAGTATGTATAACCTGGAAGTAGAAGCATAAGTGTTGTTGTCCATTAGTTTACTCCAGTTAGGGGAGGGATTGTAGGGTTAGGGAAAATAATAAGGTAACATATATATAAAAAAATATGTATACAGTATATTTTATATATACTGTATATACAGGACCAGTCGAAAGTTTGGACACACCTACTCATTCAAGGTTTTTACTTTGTTTTTTAAAAACTATTTTCAACGTGGTAGAATAATATTGAAGACATCAAAACTATGAAAGAACACATATGGAATCACGTAGTAACCAAAAAAGTGTTAAACAAATCAAAATATATTTTCGATTTTAGATTCATCAAAGTAGCCACACTTTGCCTTGATGACAGCTTTGCACACTTGGCATTCTCTATACCAGCTTCATGAGGTAGTCACCTGAAATGCAGTTCAATTAACAGGTGGCCTTGTTGAAAGTGAATTCATGCATTTGAGCCAATGAGTTGTGTTGTGACAAGGTAGAGGTGGTATACAGAAGTTAGCCCTATTTGGTAAAATACCAAGTCCATATTATGGCAAGAACAGCTCAAATAAGCAAAGAGAAATGACAGTCCATCATTACTTTATGACAGGAAGGTCAGTCAATTCGCAAAACACATCAAGCGCTATGACGAAACTGGCTCTTATGAAGGCCGCCACAGGAAAGGAAGATATTTTTACCTCTGCTGCAGAGGTAATAAAAAGAAGAGACTGTACGAAGGGCTATATAAATACATTAGATTTGATTTGATTTACACTTGTGTGTATAAGGTAGCTGTTGTGAAATTGTTAGGTTAGATTACCCGTTGGTTATTACTGCATTGTCGGAACTAGAAGCACAAGCATTTCGCTACGCTCGCATTAACATCTGCCAACCATGTGTGTGACAAATAAAATTGGTTTCGAATTGATTTTCATTTACACCTACACCACATTTTTAGGTAAATAACTGTCCAACACTTACCATGGCACATTAGAACAACATCCAGCTATTTAGCCCACACACCATGCTGTGAAGACAGCAGAGAGGAATGAAGCTTGGTCAAAAAAACAGGTCATGTAAACAAATCAAAATGTTCCCATTGTGGCTAATGGCAGTGCAGTCAGTATAATGTGCAGTTTGGTGGAGGCGTACAATTATGTAAAAAATTGCTAGCGTACAGCATAGTGGACTTAAATATATTAGCATTTTCCATATAAGAGGAACATAGTGCATCCGGTTCCATTTAAAATCTGTTAAATATCATTATCATCTGCCATACTACCATTTTAGTCAAAAGTATCCTTATTATCCACAATCGGTGAACCTAGAACGAACAGACAGAATTGCTGCTAGAAACGTAGCCTTGAGTGGCCTTGCAGCTAGCGTCCACAGTGTATCGAAAAATGCATGCATCAAGTACTGCAACTGACCCAATAATTCTGATGAACGTTCTTTACATTCTATTCAGGGGAGATTACCTCATACGCAAACACAGACGTCTCATGAAAACCCCTCGGCAGCAAATCACCAGTTTGTTCCAGACTTTTGTCAGCAACTCGGCGGATACAGAGATGTCACAGCGAACTGTAATTACATTTCTAATCCCCGAGCTGTGAAGATGAACACTCGTGCCGTCTAAATGAATATAGGTGAGGGGAGAACTCATCCACAAGAGTGCTGTTGCACAAACATCACGCCAATAAAGGTTGTTTGTAACCCGAACAGAAGCACAGGAGAAATTGTTTGAGGTTTGTCTCCCTGCTTCGCTGGCGCTGCCTCGCTGGGTTTCAATAACTTCTTCTCTGCGCTTTGACAAGGTAACAGTTATATTTTTGTGCTAAAATTAATTTCAAATACTAAAGCTTTGTCCAGAACAGAATGTCCTTTTGATATATGTAGGCTATCAGTTTTTGGCATTATACTCATTATTCACAATCTGGGAAGATGGTAAACACCAGATTGGGTATTATTGCTCATCAATCCTGGAATCCTGGACATTGGGGATCACATCATTATACAGTCAAGCGCGGTAGGTAGAGTTTCTTCCTGGTCACAGAAATATTCCTGGCCCTAGTCATATCAGAAGTGTAATAGTACAATATGCCACGGGTTGTTCCAAGGATTTGCAAATGTTTGTGTGATGTCACACATTACTGTTTACTTGTACGCCAGCCATCTGTCCACCTCTTTAAATAGATATTTGCGTATGCTTTGAGGTCTACAGTCTGCAATATGCTTTGAGATTTACAACATTATCAACCATACCAAAGATGAGTATCTGAACCACAAACAGAACTGTCTATGGCTTATATAACTCATCCATAGGAGAGAGAGAGAGAGAGAGAGAGAGAGAGAGAGAGAGAGAGAGAGAGAGAGAGAGAGAGAGAGAGAGAGAGAGAGAGAGAGAGAGAGAGAGAGGCACTACCTCGCTGAAAACAACCAGGATTATTCCTTCAATTCCTTCAACCATAAACAAGGCTATTTGTCATCTGTGACAGCTTACAGTGTAACGGGATGATGACTCAAGCCATACACACACGGCTTTGATTGACAGGTGTGTTTGTTTTGTTCAGGGAAGTGGGACATGTGAGATCTGACCAGTGAATTTATTAACGGAATAACGTCTTTGACGTCGAGAAAACCATGATCAAGTAAACAAATCTCTGTGACCAGAATAACCTCGTTTTGATAGGTTTGTATTAATTCAACGCTACAGTGATATCATGTCTTTCTGTCAGTGACAGATTGCTTGTGCTTGTGCTTGCCTATTTACTATAATACCTGTTGAAGATGTGGGGACGGTTGCGTTTCTTTGTTTACAGAGGCGTGATGTACCAAAAACTTTTTTCAAGGGGACACTTCTATGGATAAAACTGACAGGGCCTGATGTCCCCGGGCACACATACTGGATGTTGAAGGAGAACAATGGCTATGCTAACCACAGGAGGTCATACTGTATTATGAGGACTATGGGAATGGCCTTGCATGGCTACATGCTACATGGAGACAGCTGCACTCCAAAACAATAAATTACACTTCTGCTCCCAAGGTTTCCGAGAGGTGGAGAGGTGTGGAGGGCTGGGGAGTGTTGGACAAAGAAACCCAGGCTACCCCATCCATCAGCAGGGTGAAACAAAGGTAAAGTTGGCAGATGCAGCCAGCCGAGGCCCAACATTAATCTTGATGGCAAAGTGTAATTAGGAAGTGGCTATATGAGCAGACATGATGCCATAAATAACTCTAAACCAGAGAGGAGCAGAGAGAGGAGAAACTAGCTTGTCTTTTAATGACCCAAGAGTCACTGTGAACAGCCACATGTCAACAGGACACAAGATTGATAGCGTTGATTTGGTGGCCACTTTAGAATGCAGCTTGGCTGATTTACAAATGAGGTTGGATAATTACAAAGAGTAGTGATTAATAGCTATAGAGGCAGAGATGTACACAGAAATGTTGACCATTTTCAAAACAGTAAGCAATTACCTTTGAATCATTGTTAGCTATCTAGAGTTCAAACAAACAAGAATATTTTATCAAGGCAGCTTCAGAATGCCAGAATGTGGAGGGTAGGAAATATCTCCTCATATACTGTAATCCTCTTAGTTAGTTATCGGCTGAGTCCAACCCTCTTCAATGCAAATCAAACTATAAATGTAATATTTTATTGGTACATTAAAGCGCTAATATGTCTTGCTTTTACTTCTATCTCAAAGCATGACGAATGATGCCGGTTTGGTTTCAAATGTGAGGCTGTGCACATCTCTGCCTTTAAACTCACACATTTGGTATGCTGGACACATCTCCACAGCATAACTACATCAGGGTAGGATTCTTTGAAATATGGGAGTTGTATATCAGGGCATTTCTCTCCTCTGATCTCGTCTGAGTGGATTCCACATCACTGGCCGTCGCTGCAGCAGAGGGAAGTGCAGAGACTGAGACAACAAGCCGGTAAATCTTCACTTCTGTGGCTGAGGACCAGTGGGCCAGCCAGTGGCTACAGAGAGTGGCTGTTAACGTTACACTGGGAAAAAGCATGAAGAGTTGACAGAGTTTTCCGCTCAAAACCATTGGTGGGACTCAAGTCGCACAGCCCACAAATACTGACACACACACACACACACACACACACACACACACACACACACACACACACACACACACACACACACACACACACACACACACACACACACACACACACACACACACACACACACACACACACACACACACACACACACACACACACACACACACACACACACACACACACACACACACAGACATATATATATAGAAACACATACAAGCGTGCACGTATGAGCACACACATACACACACGCTCAGTGAAAAACGGTCTGTTCACTCTCAGTTGTGTTCAACAGTTCTCTATGGGTGATACTGTCAGTAGTGGCAGCTAGATCTTTTCACACGCATCACAATTCCCCCGCAATCACCAGAGCATACACTGACAGCACTGCAGCCAACCATCACACTGAATCCACTCTCAACAGTCACAACTTATACTGAATTAGATCTGGCCCAGCTCAGTTGTCCCTGGCTCTGTCCACAGCGGAACCCTGTTGCATGTAGTGCATTGCTTTTGGCTAGACCCATATGGGCCCCGGTTGAAAGTGGTGCACTACTCAGGGAACATGGTGCCATTTGGGACCCTATGTCTGAGCATTCTCTCTCTCTCTCTCTGTCCTCGTGATCAATCTGGCCATCCAGCAGAGAAACTGTATTGATCAAAACAAAGCCCACATTCATCTCTGCCAGATTCTATTCTCCTATTACAGTAACAGATCCCAACATCCTGTAGGCCTGGAATCACATTTGATAAAGCACAGTCAGTCACAATTACCCAATGAGCATCAAGGATCAATTACTCTATTGCTGGCCGGTTGCTTTTAACCACAAGTAGTAGGACAGTCTGTACACTATGTGTTATATAGTAAAACGTGAAGATGTTATTTTTTTACATTAGCGTAATACTGTGTTTGGAAAGCTGGGTGCAGCCAGACATTTTGTACCACTCCATTCTTGCTCAATAATGGTCGCCACAGTAACGTGACATGTGTATGCGCTCTTGGATAGTGAGAGAGGCTTGGTCAGTCTCGTGTTTCTCATTACCAAGGTTCATTCCATTTGAGTTCAGTCAATTCAGAGAGATGAATTGAAATTCCAATTCAATAAAAGTACCAATTGACCGGGCTGAAATGGCATTGACCCCAACCCTGGCCTCATTCCTACTAAATAACCAAGGATGGTTATATTCTCAAGCATCAGAAGCTCATTTAGTTACCTCTGTTTATATAATGAAATTAAAACATTAAAAAAACATAAAACATACTCTTGTAACCCATAGTCCAACCTCTCCATCCTTCATAAGGAAAGATCGTCAGACCCGTAATCTAATGTCACCGCCGTTATGTTTCGGCAATGACAAATATCACCTTGCGCGGTGGGTTTTAAATACCATAAACCTGCGGGCCGGTGCCGCGGAGGAGAAGAGGGCCATAAAACATAAGAGGCTTTTCTCTCCTTGAATAACAATCGCCAGAGTGGAGGAGTCAGTCAGTCAGTCAAAGCTGCCAGTTTAAACAGCCGTAACTCAGCCATATCCTCTGTGCTGAGGGACAGTTGAACATACCAGGGACAATTCATGGCCCATCGCAATGAGATTACCACCCGCATAAACATCATATAGATGATATACTGTGCGCAGGCCTATAGAGGGCACTCTACTGGGTGTGATCAAATTGTCTGGCACGGATGTGATCACTATAAGACGACACTGTATGTGCATATGATGTTGGATTACTGTCATGAAGTATAATATAATGCTGACATATAGATCCATATCTTTGTCAATGTATTGTACAGTGGACTAATCGCCTAATGATAAACCCAGAGTTTATAATCAACATGGAATTAATTGACAGCCAGATCCATATTGCAGTAGATTTCCATTCAACCTCTATAATGAAGCTTCGTATAGGGAGTTTCCATTATATTTGCGGCCTACTTTAGATGGTAGGTGAGGGCCAATGTCCACAAAGTGCCTCACAGTAGGAGTTCTGGATAACATTGGGAGGATCTGATCCTGGATCAGCACTCCTACTCTGAGACGCTTTATAAATACTGGCACAGGTGGTTTATCCCCTAGGTTCTGTGGAGATTGTTCCATCATATTTTGGCCTTCGCTACTCAATAGGCTCTCTAATGAGATAAACCATCTGTCTCATAACAGGGCTCACCTGTTCCCAGTCTCATATAGATCTTATCTAGTCCCCCCCACACACATCTGAAAATTATTTGTGAAAATCACTCACTTCATCTTGAGTGACCTGCACGCAGGCACGCACACACTCACACATTCATCCATATATAATGTAGTCCCCCCCCACACACACACGCATCTAAATATACTTTATGAAAATGACTTACTTAGTCCTTCATCTAGTGCCTGGATGAGACGGACGCGAACACACACAAGCACACAAGCACACACACACACCACCCCTGCACATTGTAATTAGTAGAGTATTGCATATCCATCAAGTCATTGACAAGAGCATATTTGATGTGACGGGCAACAGCAAACCCATCTAAAGGCAATTTAACTGAGCGGAAAAATATTGGGAATATTGTGAAGGGGAGCAATTTATTATCTCCCCTTCTTCCAAGGTGAAAAGTGTTTAATACCCGCTTGATTGCACTACGTAGTATCTCTGACGGAGAGAGAGAGAAAAGGCCATTACCATTTGATTCAGTGATAAATTAACTGTGATAAATGGCGTTTGATCATTTATGAGTTTCAAGAGCTGTATGGTTCACAGGCACTGAGATGATTAACACTGAGCTATAGGTGGTTAGTCCATGTCGGACTAAGGGGCTGTAGGTGGACCATATTTTCATACAACCACACGAAAATACATATCATATACAGTATGATCCTTGTTTTACCTTGCAAATGATAGAACACAGTATGGCATCTAACTATTGGGCTGGCAGGGGTAGCAGTCTATTGGAGTTTCCTTTTCCATTGAAGATAAATTGTACTGTAACTTTGCAAAGTAAGTCTCCCATTAAAATCCAGTAAATTAAAAATATCCTAGTCTAAACATCCACACAGAGTATGGTCAAAAAAGACTCCGTTTCCATGCTCCAAAAAGCATTCATCCTCTGCAATATTTATGGACAATGAATTGAGATGCTTTGCACAGTTATCTCACAGCCCCCTGTCCCCAATATTATGTCACGGAGGTTTCTGCTACACACAGAGGGTATTGTTTACGGAAAAATAATATTGTGGCTAATTGCGCCTGTGAAGTTGGGGAAATTGTTATAGTGCCCTGCGGCATAGTGCTAGAGAGTAGGGCTGTGTCAGAAATAGTGCACTAGTAGGGCTCTCGTTAAAAGTAGTGCACTATATAGTGAATAGGGTGGCATTTGAGAAGTAGCCTAGATATTAAAAGTAAACATCCTCATCACTAGAAACAGCCCCACAGGCCCGCAGGGTGCCTTGTGTATTATGCGTTTAATGAAAAGCCAATATGGAGAGACAATAGGATGTCACTACAGGCTGCCTCCCTGTCTCTGTGTGCCCTACTTCAGAATGACTGTCCCTGTCCCTCAAAGCACCACTGTGGGCTGCTGTTATGAGTCCCTCTAGAAATGAGAATCTATGAGAAGCATGCCTAGTAAAGGAGAATGAATCAAAATGACATTTCCTAGCTTTGATTTGAGTTTGTATTTTAATCAATATAGCTGAAATGACCTCACCAAATTGTTATTGCGTTATGTATTTAAATATAGCTATGCAATAGCATCAAATATTTCACAAGGTGTGAGTAGTTCAGCAAGCTCTGTATGCCAGCGTCGGACAATGGAATGGATGTATAGTTCAGAAGACAACATGTTCAGAATGCCAGAATGAATGATGGTCTACACTCTAGAGTGATAGCATTATTTATCATGGGCAACCAATGCAGAGATCGAGAGAGGATGGAGGAGACAACAATAACATGACAGGGTTCACCTCTCTGAGACCTGCTTTGCTGTCATTCTTCTGATATACTGTAGTGATATCTGGCCCAGGGGGACGCGACCCTGTCTCTATAGGTCAGTAAAAGGTCATGTATCTCAGACCCTGATGTCTATCATACCCTCTAGCTATTTCCTGGCTGACATATTGTCAGACTGATTAGTATAACAACACCTGTTTAGATTAGTTTGTTATTGGACATATTCTGTATGGGACAGATGCAACCGGTGAGGCAGTGGACATAAGGTGGAGGGAGGGAACATGCTCGACTCTATCCTCTTGAGGAAAAACAGTGAAGGCAACAGTCAAGAGTAAAAAAACATTTTTCATTGTCAGTAGATATATCTTACCTGATATAGGTGGTGTTTTAAGGGAGAAGTCAGTCTAATGAGGTGGTGTTTTAAGGGAGAAGTCGGTCTAATGACGTTGTGTTTTTAGGAAGAAGTCGTTCTAATGAGGTGGTGTTTTAAGGGAGAAGTCGGTCTAATGACGTTGTGTTTTAAGGGAGAATTCGGTCTAATGAGGTGGTGTTTTAAGAGATAAGTCACTCAAAAGAGGTGGTGTTTTAAGGGAGAAGTCGGTCTAATGAGGTGGTGTTTTAAGGGAGAAGTCGGTTTAATGACGTTGTGTTTTAAGGGAGAAGTCGGTCTAATGAGGTGGTGTTTTAAGGGAGAAGTCGGTCTAATGACGTGGTGTTTTAAGGGAGAAGTCGGTCTAATGAGGTGGTGTTTTAAGGGAGAAGTCGGTCTAATGAGGTGGTGTTTTAAGGGAGAAGTCGGTCTAATGACGTGGTGTTTTAATGGAGAAGTCGGTCAAATAGGGTGGTGTTTTAAGGGAGAAGTCGATCTAATGACATGGTGTTTTAAGGGATAAGTCACTCAAAAGAGGTGGTGTTTTAAGGGAGAAGTCGGTCAAATGAGGTGGTGTTTTAAGGGAGAAGTCAATCTAATGGCATGGTGTTTTAAGGGATAAGTCGCTCAAAAGAGGTGGTGTTTTAAGGGAGAAGTCGGTCTAATGAGGTGGTGTTTTAAGGGAGAAGTCGATCTAATGACATGGTGTTTTAAGGGATAAGTCGCTCAAAAGAGGTGGTGTTTTCAGGGAGAAGTTGGTCTATTGAGATGGTGTTTTCAGGGAGAAGTCGGTCTATTGAGGTGGTGTTTTCAGGGAGAAGTTGGTCTGTTGAGGTGGTGTTTTCAGGGAGAAGTTGGTCTATTGAGGTGGTGTTTTCAGGGAGAAGTTGGTCTTGTTTTTTTTTTAGTCAAACATGATGAATCCAGATATGAATCCAGAATGTTATTGAGCCGAACCTTAACGTTCATATGTTGAGTTCTACTCACCTTCAGTTGTGGAGGAGAGACAGTGAGTGAAAGAAGGTCATTATAGTCTCTTGGTTTTAATTTCCAATTAATGTGAATCTGAAATGCTCTCTATCTCTACCCAGAATGATAAGGCCACATTAAGATATATATTAATTCAGCCATCCTGAATTTGAAAATGGCCACGTCTGTTTATTAATGCCAGACATAAATTGACCCATGGAAGCCGTGCTGCTAATGATGTTGGGGATCAGTATAATTATAATTATCGGAAATGTGCCATTGGTAAAGGTGAACTGATTTAGATACCAATGACATTAGAAGTCGGAATATGCAGAGGTTTTGTAGTTTCACAATGCTCTTTATCAGTCTGTAAGCCAAAGTGTCTAGTCGAAGTGTCTAGTCCTTTAATTGAGTTTAATTGTGAGTAGTTTGTCAGGGGGGAAAAACGAAGACAACCTCTAATAACTAAATGAATTCTCCCTAATCCCTCTTGCTGAATTAATGAGCGTTCAGCATGAGTCCACATCCAGCTCAGGTTAAAGAAACAGACTGAGTTCTTTGGATTTATCTGTCATTTTTTGTTTTGCTATTTTAGCATTGTTTTGCATCTGAATGAGTCTGGTCATATTGTTCATGTCCTTGATTTCATTGTAAATGCACAATTAAAATTACCTAGACTTAGGGGAGAGTACCCCACTTAGGGTTGAGTACCCCAAAAATCTGAGGGGGCACGAAGTACAAAAACAGCTTCTTCCTGCAATCTAGAGCAATAAAATAGGCCTATTTTTCTGCATTTCTAAGCATATGTCTTGAGCTGTCTGTATCCTCCTGACTGGTGGGTTTCTTTTTTAAAGAAATAAAATATTATTTTCTGCATCTCTGCTAAAACCTAGGTTCAATATTTAAAGGAAAGTGAGTCTTATTCAGTACATTTAGTAATTGCTTACTTTTCTAAAGTCTACCAACCTTGCCAGCAGGCATGCCAGCTAAGATATTTAAACAAGCCAGCTAATCGGACTTGATTGATAGCCTGAAATGGCTTCTTGGGAGCTAGTTATGAGTTTGGGAGATTGGCAACTTATCTCGACTAGCTAAAGCAAACTTCATAAAATGTCTAGGTGACTAGTAGTACGACAGAGAAAAAAAAAATATATATATATTTTTTTTTTCATTGTAGTTTTTAAACATGGAAAATCTGATGGGGCACATGCCCCTGTAACCCCTATGAGCATGACCCTTCTGCCTACAGATTTGTTGCAATTGCACCAGCATCATTGTTAACCAATGATTTGACTGCCATCATGTATCCATGGATACTGAGGGACTTGATTTGGAGTTGCAAACAAACATGTCAATAAATGTCAGTCAATGTCTATGAAATAGACAACATGAAAAGGGCAAGTCAGTCAGGGTTGACAATGGATGAATCGTAAGGGAAGGCTGCCTTAAACAGCCAGGCTTAGCTTTTTCCCATCACAGAAATGTCACCTCGACTCAAACTTCACAAATGAGTCATGCGCTGGGAAACAAAGCAAATGTTTTCATGTCCTGTTTATGGGACGTGTAATCTAATTACAACACAATGAGCTGAATGCCCTCCCTGGGGCTAATGATACATTACAATACACCGGATGATGGGGCGTTCATCCATAAACAACTGGGTAAAGTGTTTGCCTAAGGATGTTTGTTTACGGCAAGACGATCATGGATTGGATGACAACAGTCATGTATTTCACTTAATTGTAGCATCTGGTTTATGATATGAATGTGTTTGAAATTAGATGAATAGATGAACATAGAAATATAATTACTAGTCAATGTTCTGTGATGGGTGGTCCAGCGGCCATATTGATTTTACCCATCCACTCTTTACTATTCTAATAGTCATTCTATTTCCATGGCTGGCACATTATCATTCCAAATGTTTCCTGTTTAAATAGTTTTAGAAAGCAGAGCAGTAATTCATGTAGATTGACGCTTTCCAAATGGTCACCAATCGGTTGTTAAATACCACTAATGATGTTAAATGTCGCTATACTTTTAGCATGTTAGCATGCTAGCGAGTCCTAGCGAGTCCTATTGACCATTCGAGTGTCAGGTTGACCACCAGAGATGTAAGCTGTGGATCGATCCAGCAGCAGCCTGCACGAACTGCGACAAGGGAGAGTAGACTATACAGCCCTGCAGAGCCTGTGAAAATAACTCACGTCAGTAATAGATCTAATCCAATATATATCCCCCCTCTGGTTTTTACCACGACAGACGCGCGGCTTCAAAATATCTCTCTCTCTCTCTCTCTCTCTCTCTCTCTCTCTCTCTCTCTCTCTCTCTCTCTCTCTCTCTCTCTCTCTCTCTCTCTCTCTCTCAATGCTGTTAAACTTCAAAGCCTGAACGCCTTCATGCTGCAGCATGTAATCAAATATGGACAAAGGGCTGCTTCAAGGTGATGAGGGCAGATTTAAGACAATAAATGCCATTCACTCATACTGCAAGAGTTACAGCCTGGGTATTGAAATAATGTTCCATCCATCCATGGTTTGATATGAAATATAAGACCCACAGTTGAAATCCTTCAAGTCGAACTGCTGCTAGAGAGTTTGATTTAAAGGACAGACGTTTAGCACAAGACAAGGTCAAATGCTCAGACGTTAAATCCTGAGGCAACGATGTGAAGAAATCTGATTAAAATGATAATGAAGTGGATATTAATATTCAACTATTTCGAGAATGATGAGGTTCATATATTACCTATATTCATATATTCAGATACTATGAAGTTCTTATTTGAAATGGGGTTCAAGAACTGGAACATCACGAGCAGGAGATAAATGAATAAATGCTGAATAAGTCATTGGTATTGGAGTTCAATTAAATTTCTGCAGTGCCTTGTATTCCTGTATCTGACTGTTTGTTGAGTAGACGTTTCTCATTCATGTGTTTATATGCTCTCCTCATTTACTGTCTCTGCCACTTCATTAGTTATAGTGATTTGATCCACTTTTATAGTCAGGCATGAAACAGCCAGAGAACAGTGTAGGCCCAGAGACTTGACTGAATGACTTTCATTCAAACTTTAATGGTCACATTAAGTACGTTAAAACCCATAGGTAATTATCACTGGACGGCATCATCAAAAAAATCAACGTTTATTGGTCACATACACAGATTTGCAGATGTTATCGCAGGTGCAGAGAAACACTTATGTTTCTATTTCCGACAGTGCAGTAACATAATATCATAGAGCACAAAAAGGCTTCTCAACAGTTTTTACCCCCAAGCCATAAGACTCCTGAACAGGTGGCTTACTCTCTGTTTATCTGCATAGTCACTTTAACTATACGTGTCCTACCTAAATTGGCCACCCCAGTGCCAACCCCTCTTTAACGCTGCTGCTACTCTCTGTTTATCATATATGCATAGTCACTTTAACTATACGTTCATGTACATACTACCTAAATTGGCCTGACCAACCAGTGCTCCCGCACATTGGCTAACCGGTCTATCTGCATTGTGTCCCGCCACCCACCACCCACCAACCCCTCTTTTACGCTACTGGCTTCCAGTTGAAGCTCTCTGTTCATCATATATGCATAGTCACTTTAACCATATCTTCATGTACATACTACCTCAATCAGCCTGACTAAAATACGGTGTCTGTATGTAGCCTATTGTAAAGTGACTGTTCTACTGTTATAGCCTTTGTAAGTCGCTACTGTATATAGCCTCGCTAATGTATGTATAGCCTCGCTACTGTATATAGCCTCGCTACTGTATATAGTATATAGCCTCTGTGTATAGCTACTGTATATAGCCTCGCTACTGTTTATAGCTTCGCTACTGTTATAGCCTCCTCGCTACTGTTATAGCCTCGCTACTGTATATAACCTCGCTACTGTATATAGGCTCCTATATATAGCGCTACTGTATATAGCCTCGCTAATGTATATAGCCTCACTACTGTATATAGCCTCGCTACTGTATCTAGCCTCGCTACTGTATATAGCCTCGCTACTGTCTATAGCCTTACTGTATATAGCTCGCTACTGTATATAGACTCGCTACTGTTTATAGCCTCGCTACTGTTATAGCCTCGCTACTGTATATAGACTCGCTACTGTATATAGCCTCGCTACTGTTTATATAGGCTACTGTATATAGCCTCGCTACTGCCTCGCTATATAGCCTCGCTACTGTATATAGCCTCACTACTGTATATAGCCTCGCTACTGTATATAGCCTCGCTACTGTTTATAGCCTATAGCCTCGATACTGTTTATAGCTGTTATAACCTCGCTACTGTATATAGCGCTACTGTATATAGCCTCGCTACTGTTCATAGCCTCGCTACTGTTATAGCCTCACTACTGTATATAGCCTCACTACTGCCTCGCTACTGTTTATATCCCTACTGTATAGAGCCTCGCTACTGTATATAGCCTCGCTACTGTATATAGCCTCGCTACTGTATATACGCTACTGTAGATGAATGCACTGTATTACGTTATCCACGTTCTGGATAAGATAAAGGACTCAAACGTAAAAGCAATGTGAAGGACTTGCATACTGTAGCCACATCTCCCCTCACCAGGTATTGGTGTCGTTGATGATAGTATCACTGGAATAGGCCATATCTTTCGATAAACCTGTTACGGTGAGACTTTATATGGTCTGCTGGTCTTATTGTATTGTACTAATATTGTGTGTCAACCCCTGTAAGATTTGTAGCTGCTGTTTTAGTTCTGACCTGAGGCTCGATTCACAATTTCGGACAGTCAGCATTTTTGACTGAGGCATTAAAAAAGACAGCTCACATTGTTAGCGAGGCTACAATATGAGCTAGTAAAAGACATGGGTTGTAGACATTGCCATCGCAGACGACTCGAGGAAAACATGTGGTAGACTGCTCACGTTGTTCATCTCCTGGCCTTTTACAGCAGGCATGTCCAGCGATAACCTAGTCATAACCTGGCAATAACCAGGTAATAACTTTGTGACAGGAAATAGCATTCCTGTGACACGTTTGTCTTTGCATATAAGATGGTGGAATGAATGAATGAATGAATAACGGGTAAATGACAGTTGCCAAGTTCTCAAAACGTTGTTATTTTGGCTGTATGGCAGATACGAAAGCTTTACTCTACGTTGAACGTAATATATTAGCATAGAAACACATGTCGACTTAAATCCACTGAGTGTACAAAACATTAGGAACAGATCATTCTCATCCAGCCTTCGAATAACCCAATTTACACTTCCTGTATATTGGCCTCCAGAGAGAGAAACAATGACTACAAACATACATATAGTGGCTGGTTGTTGTTGTGGGAAAAATCAGTCATCGCCAGATATTATTCCATGGTTGCCATGGAGCTGAAAGGTATCCTAGGCAGAGAGCTTTGTAAAATTGTACATACACTGAGTGTACAAAACATTAGGAACACCTGCCTTCCATGATATAGACTGACCAGGTGAATCCAGGTGAACACCATGATCCCTTATTGTGTCACTTGTTAAATCCACTTCAATCCGTACAGATGAAGGGGAGGAGACAGGTTAAAGAAGGATTTTTAAGCCTTGAGACATGGATTGTGTATGTGCGCCATTCAGAGGGTGTAGGATCAAGACAAAATATTGAAGTGCCTTTGAACGGGGTATGGTAGGAGGTGACAGGTGCACCGGTTTGAGTGTGTCAAGATCTGCAACGCTGCTGGGTTTTACACGCTCAACCGTTTCCCATGTATATTAAGAATGGTCCACCACATAAAGGACATCCAGCCAACATGACATCCAGCCAACTGCGGGAAGCAGTGGAGTCAACATAGCCCAGCATCCATGTGGAATGCTTCAGACACCTTGTCAAGCCCATGCCCCGACAAATTGAGGCTGTTCTGAGGGCAAAACATGGTGTGGAACATAAGCTGTTCCTAATGTTTTGTGCACTCAGTCTATATCCACACCTCATTAAGACGAAATCTCTCACAGAAAACAACATATTACACGCTGGATTTACTGATGTGGGCTACCTGCTTTCATATCCCTGACAGGTACAAATGAGTGCTCGAACAATCTCGTGGTTTTGAGGGTGAAGTCATGTTATACGGCAGAAAGAAATGAATAACTAAAATGTCTGCCACCATCTCTCTCTCTCTCTCTCTCAGTGACAGTAGTCCCCTTGGGCATCTTTTGAATTACATGCTAAGTTCCACCTTTTTTTGCGATGGCAAATCTATTGAATTTCAATTGCTTCTTCTTGAGGAAGGACGCCTCAGAGGTATTATATAGTTGACATTGAACCAGGGAATAAAACGACATCTATATTAGGATGTGGCAAGGGAAGTCAGGCAAGGGCTGAGGTAACTGAGTGGCCACTGAATATAGAAAAGACCATTCAATATCCCATTCACACTGAACAGAAAGATACAGAGGAATACTTTCAGTCACTAATGTTACACAGAGATAACTGGCTGGTGTCAGAGTTTGTGCGTGAGTGTCTGCTGTGTGCCGTTTGTTAAATCTGCCTCTCAGGTAAGTGTTCTTCCTCCTGGTTTAGACTGGGGCAACAGGAAGTATTGGGAGAGGTGTTATGTAGCCGTGAGGCTCTTGTCTAGGTGGGGAGAGGTGTTGTGTAGCTGTCTGCTCCCTGTACTGTCTTGTCTCGGTGTTGTGAAGCTGTCTGCTCCCTGTACTGTCTTGTCTCGGTGTTGTGAAGCTGACTGCTCCCTGTACTGTCTTGTCTAGGTGTTGTGAAGCTGACTGCTCCCTGTACTGTCTTGTCTAGGTGTTGTGAAGCTGTCTGCTCCCTGTACTGTCTTGTCTAGGTGTTGTGAAGCTGTCTGCTCCCTGTACTGTCTTGTCTAGGTGTTGTGAAGCTGTCTGCTCCCTGTACTGTCTTGTCTAGGTGTTGTGAAGCTGTCTGCTTCCTGTACTGTCTTGTCTAGGTGTTGTGAAGCTGTCTGCTCCCTGTACTGTCTTGTCCAAGTGAGGGCCGGGTGGCCCTCCTTATTAAACTTTATTAGAGCTGCCTCCCTCAATGGAGCATTGCACCCTGGGAGATCAGTGTAGACGGCGGCTCCCCTACTGATTAGTTCCAGTGTTAATGACAGAGCCTCTCACTGAGGCATGCAGAGGTCACAGAGGTCACAGCTATCTCCCTCTCTGCTCCAGAGAGATTGCAGCTCTGGAGCTAAGACTCAACTCAACATACATCAGGCTAGCAGACCAGTACACAGAGCACTGGTCTCTGCTTTCCCCTTTCTCTCTATCTTTCCATCCTTCTCTCCCTCCTTTTCCCCCCTCCTTCTTTCTCTCCTTCTTTCCTCGGGACTCATTGAGTGCTCCTGGAGCAGGCCTTTACTTCCCTCCCTCCTTCCTCCTTTCTCTCCTTCCTCTTTTTCTCAGGACTCGTTTGACATTCCAGTCTGCTGAGGATTCTCTTTATTTCACAGAGACTCATAGCTCTGAAGTCATTTGTCTCAGTCGTGCCGGCGAGACCTAATCACTCACCTCCTTCACAGGAGTCGAGCACTTTGACTTTAATTTAGCACCACAGAGAGAGAAACCTATTATGGATGCAGAAGGGTTGCAACACTACGGATTCAATTACACCTGTGATTGCTTTGATTTGTATTATCACTTACTGGCAATTGAATGAACACCCTTCATAACACACACACACACACACGCACACACACCAAAATAAGATGTCCTGACCCGATTACAGTATGGGGGAATAAGACAACACCTGTCTAGTGAATGCACGTGCAGTCTTCCCTAAAGAGAGGTCAGCCTGAAGGAACAGCCTGTATCTAATGTATGGGTGGATACAGCCTCATGGATGGTCCATTGGGAGACTTATTAGGCAAACCTTGAGATGTAATTAACTAAGAAATACTGTAGTAGTCTTTTGTGACACAGTAACAAGTCCTGGTGAAAATATAATAACACTTTTAGCTAGACGCTACGGATGTAAATATGATAGCACAACAAAAAAAAAGATTAACCAATGAAGCTCGTGGTAAGTCTTCGGATTTATTTTAAGTGCGGACGAGAACTGAAGTTAGGTCTATCCACTCTAACACTGGCTAAACACATTCTACTTCAATTTCTATGAGCGAAACATTGTTCCGCTCTTCCCCACTGTGTTGGTCAACTGGTACTGGAAGCTAACAGCAGAGGAAAAAGACTCAGAGTCTGAACAAACAGGAGTCAAGAGAGTTCCTGAGACATGGAGGATAATATTCTGTGACAGGGTGCACACCAGCACACCACAGATGGGCCAACAGAGAGAAGAGTCACTCCATCTTTGTCAGAGCCGATGAGATCTTTCATCTTTCCCCACACTCAGAGTCAAAGGTGCTTTAGTACAGCGTGGAGCGAGGGACGAGTGAGAGAGAGGAACTTTACCTCAGGAGAGTGAGAGAGAGAAAGAGAGAAAGAAAGAGAGAGAACTAAAACAACACAGGATGAGAGAGAGAGCGAGAGAGAGAGAGAGCGAGAGAGAGAGAGCGAGAGAGAGAGAGAGAGGAGGAGGAGAGGGTATACTGGAGGCCTCAGCTGCAGAGGGACTCTCCTGTCACTGATAAGATCAGCCCAGCTGCCTCAGACTTTCATTATTGAATGCTAAAACATTTGGATGGTAGGTAACAACATCTCCACCCCGCTGATCCTCAACACTGGGGCCCCACAAGGGTGCGTTCTGAGCCCTCTCCTGTACTCCCTGTTCACCCATGACTGCATGGCCATCCACGCCTCCAACTCAATCATCAAGTTTGCAGACAACACAACAGTGGTAGGCTTGATTACCAACAACGACGAGACGGCCTACAGGGAGGAGGTGAGGGCACTCAGAGTATGGTGTCAGGAAAATAACCTCACACTCAATGTCAACAAAACAAAGGAGTTGATCGTGGACTTCAGGAAACAGCAGAGGGAGCACCCCCCTAGCCACATTGACGGGACAGTAGTGGAGAGGGTAGTAAGTTTTAAGTTCCTCAGCGTACACATCACGGACAAACTGAATTGGTCCACCTACACAGACAGCGTTGGGAAGAAGGCGCAGCACCTCAGGAGGCTGAAGAAATTTGGCTTGTCACCAAAAGCACTCACAAACTTCTTCAGATGCACAATCGAGAGCATTCTGTCGGGCTGTATCACCGCCTGGTACGGCAACTGCTCTGCCCACAACCATAAGGCTCTCCAGAGGGTAGTGAGGTCTACTGCATCTTGCCATCTTTATGTAATACATGTATCACTAGAGACTTTAAACAATGCCACTTAATATAATGTTTACATACCCTACATTACTCTTCTCATATGTATACACTATACTCGATACCATCTACTGCATCTTGCCATCTTTATGTAATACATGTAACACTAGCCACTTTAAATAATGCCACTTTTATATGTTTACATACCCTACATTACTCATGTCATATGTATATACTGTACTCGATACCATCTACTGTATCTTGCCTGTGCCGTTCTGTACCATCACTCATTCATATATCTTTATGTACATATTATTTAACCCTTTACACTTGTGTGTATAAGATAGTAGTTGTGAAAATTTGATTTGATTCGATAATTTCCCTGGAAAATTACCAGAGAAAGAAGGGTAGACATTACTTCAGGCCTGTTGAGCCGTTGAAAATATGAAATGTGAAAAGGTTGTAGTCCTATTATAATTTATATAATGACTGAAATATGAAATGTGAGTATCCCCAAAAATATTTATAATTTTGATTTTGAGATGTTCTTTGTAGGGGACGATGTTGTGACTGTGTTGTGGTGATCTTAAGTGTATTCTGACAGACAACCATGACTGTATTCATGTAACCGGTCAGGATTGGTACCATGTCATCTCAATATGCACAGCCACTAAAGACAGGAGACAACAGTTAACTAGGCCTGGGCTAAATGCTTATCTGTAGCCCTGGGGACCAACAACTGTTTTTACATGTCAGACCAGGAAACATCACCATGACAATATCAGCCACAGGGTAACATCACCATGACGATATCAGCCACAGGGTAACCTCACCATGACAGCCGATGGAACACAGGTGGTCCACCTCCGCTACACAAACTCTTTATCTCTCTCTCTCTGTATCTATCTCTTTCTCTCCATCTCTCTCTCTCCTTCTCTTTATACATCTCCCTCTCTCTCTGTATCTATGTCTGTCTCTCCATCTCTCCCTCCCTTGCTCTCTGTCTCTCCATCTCTGTGGACAGGAACCACCAAAGGACAGGAACCTCCAAAGGTCAGAGCACCTTGTAATTACAGTTAATTAAACTGTGCTTGGGAGATTGAGCCTGGAATTTACCACCACTCATTACATTTGAGGAGAAGCTATTAATTGGATATCAATCTCTTGTAACTCACCCCACTGTTAACTGTCACAGTGAATTGGTGTCATGTTGGGTGCATTGTGTCAGCAGATAGGGGCATCTAGTACAAGGATTACAGTAATACAAGTAATACATTGATGGTAGTGTTATGCAGGTGAATGAGGACCCAAAAGCGACTTAACAGAAACAGAGTTTATTCCAGTCCAAACAGAAAACGACTAATCCTGAATTCTTAACAGGTAATGTCCAAACGGGGAATAACAGAAATCCTCTAGTCTGTAGAGGGGAATAACAGGAGAAGCGGCCACAGACTGCAGGTCGCTTCGGGTAGGCGCAGGCCGTAGCTGATAGAGACACCTGCTCACACGCAGCATCTGATGAAGGCAAAAACACGACAGGACGGAACAAGAACACAGTACAGCAAACAAGGATCCGACAAGGACAAAAGCGGAAACAGAGAGAGAAATAGGGACTTAATCAGAGGGCAAAATAGGGGACAGGTGTGAAAGAGTAAACGAGGTAGTTAGGAGAATGAGGAACAGCTGGGAGCAGGAACGGAACGATAGAGAGAGAGAGCGAGAGAGGGAGAGAGGGAGGGGGAGAGAGAGGGATAGAGAGAGGGAAAGAACCTAATAAGACCAGCAGGGGGAAACGAATAGAAGAGGAAGCACAGGGACAAGACATGACAATCTATGACAAAACATGACAGGTAGTGAATGTATGTATCAAGCCAGTCACAGCTAATATCTCATGGACAGACCACGTAAACATAAATGGTAGCGTAGATCTGTCATGAATCCATACAACGGGATGCGTGAGATAATGAGCAGGATTAGGTCCGGTGTTTGGGTTTTTCATCACTTGTTATTTAGACAAATCACAATTTCGCAGGTCTTAGCATCTTTCAAATTTTGAAAACCGACATTTTAACCCGAGATTACAGATCATCATGCGCGACAAGATGTGCCCTCAGGTCTCCTATGATGTGCTGTGACATGACTTCCAGATTAAAACATGTGTTCAGACCTTGTGCTCCTGTTAATGAAGAAAATAACCAAGATTTGCTTGACCTTTCTCTATTTCATTGCATGGAAAAAAAAATATTTTGAAGAGAGATAACTCAGTGGAAGTGGATCCTTACATTTTTAGTCTAAACATATTTTGTTGATCTCTGTTCTTCGTCTGAACAGCAGAAATACATTCAAGATGGGGCTACAACTGATGAATACTCAGCCTTCCTTGATTCCTTTCAAACCAGTGCTTTGTGTGCCTGTGAAGGCACTACATCACCCCTGGGAATGATGCTTACCTCCTTCTCTCCCTCCCTCCTCATCTCAGTCAGTTAAGTGGATATTTGAAGGCACTCACATGCTTTGTAAACAACAGGTGTAGACTAACTGTGAAATGCTTACTTACGGGCCCTTCCCAACAATGCAGAGAGAAATAAAATAGAGAAATAATGGAAAAATAAAACACGTAATAACAAAAGTAATAATAAATACACAATGAGTAACAATAACTTGGCTAAATACACGGGGTACCAGTACCAGTTGATATGCAGGGGTACGAGGTAATTGAGGTAGATATCTACATATAACTAAGAATAAAGTAACAGATAGTAAACAGTACCAGTTGATATGTAGGGGTACGAGGTAATTGAGGTAGATATCTACATATAACTAAGAATAAAGTGACAGATAGTAAACAGTACCAGTTGATATGTAGGGGTACGAGGTAATTGAGGTAGATATCTACATATAACTAAGAATAAAGTAACAGATAGTAAACAGTACCAGTTGATATGCAGGGGTACGAGGTAATTGAGGTAGATATCTACATATAACTAAGAATAAAGTAACAGATAGTAAACAGTACCAGTTGATATGCAGGGGTATGAGGTAATTGAGGTAGATATCTAGATATAACTAAGAATAAAGTAACAGATAGTAAACAGTACCAGTTGATATGCAGGGATACGGGGTAATTGTGGTAGATATCTACATATAACTAAGAATAAAGTGACAGATAGTAACAGTAGCAGTCTATATGTAGGGGTACGAGGTAATTGAGGTAGATATCTACATATAACTAAGAATAAAGTGACAGATAGTAAACAGTAGCAGTTGATATGCAGGGGTACGAGGTAATTGAGGTAGATATCGAGGTAATTGAGGTAGATATCTACATATAACTAAGAATAAAGTAACAGATAGTAAACAGTACCAGTTGATATGTAGGGGTACGAGGTAATTGAGGTAGATATCTACATATAACTAAGAATAAAGTGACAGATAGTAAACAGTACCAGTTGATATGTAGGGGTACGAGGTAATTGCGGTAGATATCTACATATAACTAAGAATAAAGTAACAGATAGTAAACAGTACCAGTTGATTTGCAGGGGTACGAGGTAATTGAGGTAGATATCTACATATAACTAAGAATAAAGTGACAGATAGTAACAGTAGCAGTCTATATGTAGGGGTACGAGGTAATTGAGGTAGATATCTACATATAACTAAGAATAAAGTGACAGATAATAAACAGTAGCAGTTGATATGCAGGGGTACGAGGTAATTGAGGTAGATATCTACATATAACTAAGAATAAAGTAACAGATAGTAAACAGTACCAGTTGATATGCAGGGGTACGAGGTAATTGAGGTAGATATCTACATATAACTAAGAATAAAGTAACAGATAGTAAACAGTACCAGTTGATATGCAGGGGTACGAGGTAATTGAGATAGATATCTAGATATAACTAAGAATAAAGTAACAGATAGTAAACAGTACCAGTTGATATGCAGGGGTACGAGGTAATTGAGGTAGATATCTACATATAACTAAGAATAATGTAACAGATAGTAAACAGTACCAGTTGATATGCAGGGGTACGAGGTAATTGAGGTAGATATCTAGATATAACTAGGAATAAAGTGACAAAGTGACAGTAGCAGCAGCGTATGTGATGAGACAAAAAAGGGTCAGTGCAGATCGTCCGGGTAGCTATTTGGTCTCTTTCTTTTCCGAGTGTCTGGTCCATGGTGAGCAGTATGTCTTGTGCTGCAGACTCTGATCTGACGTCCAGAAGCTCTTTTCGGTCATAGGACACAATGGCGGAAACATTATGTACAAAAAAAACAATCAGCGCATAAAAACACAAAATAGAAGAACATATCTTGTCCAGAATAATTGATCCATTCCTCTGTTCATTCTATCAATCCAAGCGAAAAAGTACTCAGGAACAAGTAGAAGCGATTCCTCTCAGGAAAACAAGCAACATTTACAACGACGGACAGACAAATGACAGAGGGAGTATATATACAGTGATAGAGTGGGGATTGGAACCAGGTGTGACGAGACAAGTCTGGGGTTGATGAGTAAAAGGGTGTTTGCCAGCAGTAGGTTCGGCAGCAGCTAGAAGGCCGGGAACGCTGAACGCCTGAGCTGGACGGGAGGGGGAGCCAAAGTGAAGGCTGGTGTGACAGTTCATTCTATCAATCCATTCCTCTGTTCATTCTATCAATCCATTCCTCTGTTCATTCTATCAATCCATTCCTCTGTTCATTCTATCAATCCATTCCTCTGTTCATTCTATCAATCCATTCCTCTGTTCATTCTATCAATCCATTCCTCTGTTCATTCTATCAATCCATTCCTCTGTTCATTCTATCAATCCATTCCTCTGTTCATTCTATCAATCCATTCCTCTGTTCATTCTATCAATCCATTCCTCTGTTCATTCTATCAATC